>NC_053025.1:501563049-501693280 GCF_003073215.2 Triticum urartu
TTACTCCCCAGTCTCCTCATCGCTCTGGTAAGGCATCCTGACGTAGAGTTTTGACTCTTCTCTTCTCAAATTTCACCAAAAAAAAATTTATGATCACGCGGGTATCTTGGAATCGTTCCGATGGTTTTGTGACGAGAACATTGTTCTTGGTGTCTCCTGTCATTTAGGGGTTGTGGCAGTGTCCCGGGGAGTTGAGCTCTGAGGTGTTGTCGTCACAATTTTATCGTTGCAGTTTTGGAATACCTGAGTTTAGTACGCCGACATCAAAAATCTCTTTTATGCAGTTCGTTGGTGAGATAACCTCGACGCCACCCAGTACTGGGGCGGGAGTTCAGGAGTATTGCCATAACTTGTATAACGGATGTTTTTTGAAGGTTGAGGTAGATGGTTTCTGAAGTTTTTCTCGGTTATGTGTTGAAGGATGGATACAGCTGGATGTAGGAATTGCTAGATTTGGGTGAGATATTATGCTTCCCCTGTATCCCCAACACCTGATTGCATAACCGGAAAGGTTCGAGAGTTTCATAGGTGGGAATTTTTGTGGCTCTAGTTCTTCTTCCATGGATATTTGGTTTGAGATTGGGTTTTCTTACCGAGTATTCGTTCTTGCTCCGTACCTTGTTGATTTATTCCTCTACCTAAATTCTAAGTGGCTTCTCAATTTATGGATATGTGACCATTTCAAGTGGAATGCATTCGTTCTTTTGTTCGGATGTGAAGACTATATGTTGCAATTTCATCCCGCTTGATTCAGCTTCAAATTTTTTATCTATCAATGTGCTAATGGATGTCACCCTCTTCAGGATGGCTCCCGCTAAGAGCAGCAATCAAAATCAGAATCAGAATCAGGATCCGCCACCACCTCCCCCTCCTCCGGAGGCATGGCAAGATGTGATGGCCGCAACCAATGCAAACACGCAGTTGATCATGCAAATTCTTCAAGAGCGCAACCAAGCGAACCAAGGCAACAATCAGAATCACTTTGCTACACTCAACCAGTTCCTTGCTAACGGGCCAAAGACTTTCAGCAATTGTGTTGAGGCAACTGATGCTGACGATTGGCTCGTGGACTTGTGCAAGCATTTCGAGTGCAGTAACGTCAGGCCTGAGGACTTTGTCAAGTTCGCTTCCTTTCAACTAAAAGACCAAGCTGCAGAGTGGTTCCAGCAGTACAAGGATTCCAGAGGAGGCCGTGTGATTACCTGGGATGAATTCCGTCAAGATTTCAAAGCTCATCATATTCCTCAGAGCGTGGTTAAAAGCAAGCATGAGGAATTCCGCAACCTGAAGCAAGGCTCTTTGTCTGTCTATGACTACAACAAGTTGTTTCAGAAGCTCGCCCGCTTTGCTAAGCAGGACATCCCTGACGAGAAGAGCATGATATACCAGTTCAGGGGTGGTCTCAGAGAAGAAATCCAGCTAGCTCTTGTTCTCTTTGAGCCCTTGAGGTACGATGAGTTCTACAACATGGCATTGAAGCAAGAGGCTGCTCAACTGAGGTGTGATGCTTCCAAGAAGCGAGTCAGAGATGCTACTCCTTCTTCCTCTACTCAAGTGGCCAAGCAGCAGAAGTTTTGGCTTCCTCCTCCTCCGTTCCGTCAGCCGTATCAGCAGAACAGCAAAGGTGGCAGTGGATCTTCCCACCCACCCAACCCTGGCTTTCAGAACAAGACTTCGTCTCAAGCTCCAAGATCGAGTGCTCCGTATCACCGTCCGCTTTCAGAGGTCACGTGCAACAAGTGCCAACAGAAGGGTCACTATGCCAACAAATGCTTCAATCAGAGGCGCCTCCCTCCTCCTCCTGTGAGATCGGAAAGTACAGCTGTGGTCAAGCATAACCCCAAGCACGCCAAGGTCAATTTGATGAATGCAGCTCAGGCAGAGGACTCGTCAGATGTCATCATGGGTAACCTCCCTGTTAACGATATTCCAGCTAAAGTTCTTTTTGACACTGGTGCATCGCATTGTTTCATCTCAAGACCGTTTACATCTAGGCATGAATTGACTTTGCAAGTTTTGCCTAGTCCGTTAGCAGTTGTCTCTCCCGGTAAGCGCATGCATGCTAACTCCATCGTTCCGGATGTTACTATCACCTTGGGCGACTACAAGTTTCTGGTTTCTCCAACGGTTCTTGGTGACTCAGACATTGATCTTATTCTTGGAATGGATTGGCTTTCTAAGCACAAGGCTCAGCTTGATTGTGCAGCCAGGCAGATTCAATTGACTCATTCATCTAAGGATGTAATTGTCTTTGCCGCTCGTGATGATACAATCCGGCTGTTTTCTCTTAATGAGAAGGGTGAACTCGATGCCATCTCTCAAATCCCAGTCGTTTGCGATTATCAAGACGTCTTTCCAGAAGAGCTTCCAGGAATGCCTCCGCACCGGCCAGTTGAATTCGTCATCGATCTTGAGCCTGGCACAGAACCAGTGTGCAAGTGTCCTTACAAGCTCGGACCTGAAGAGTTGAAGGAGCTGAAGAAGCAACTCGATATTCAAGAGTGAATGGGTCTCATCCGACCTAGTTCCTCTCCGTGGGGTTGTGGTGTTCTTTTTGTGAAGAAGAAGGATGGAACGGACCGACTTTGTGTTGACTACCGTCCATTGAACAAGAAGACTATCAAGAACAAGTACCCACTTCCCAACATCAACGAGCTGTTCGAACAACTCAAAGGTGCCCAAGTATTCTCCAAGCTTGATCTCCGTATGGGTTATCATCAGATTCGTATCCGCGAGCAAGATATTCCCAAGACAGCTTTCAGGACAAGCTATGGTTCATATGAATACACTGTCATGTCTTTTGGCCTCGTCAACGCTCCTCCGACTTTCTCTCGCATGATGAACTTCATCTTCAACGCCTACACCAATGACTTTGTTTTGGTCTATCTCGACGGAATTCTGGTCTATTCGAAGAACAAGGAAGATCATGCCTAGCACTTGATTTTGGTACTCGATAAGCTGAGGGAACACCAGTTCTACGCCAAGTTCTCCAAGTGCGAATTTTGGCTCGATGAGGTTCTTTATCTTGGGCATATCATCTCTGCCAAGGGCATTGCGGTGAATCCTGAGAAGGTGTCTGCAATTGTGAATTGGGAACCACCTCAGAACGTGAAGCAACTCCGTAGCTTCCTCGGTCTCGCAAGCTACTGTCGAAGATTCGTTGAAAACTTTTCAAAGATCGCGAAGCCTCTCTCAAATCTTCTCCAGAAGCACGTCAAGTATGTTTGGTCTCCGGAATGTGACATTGCTTTCAACACTTTGAAAGAGAAATTGGTCACTGCTCCAGTTCTGACTCCTCCTGATGAATCCAAACCGTACGAGGTCTTTTGCGATGCCTCTCTCCAAGGTCTCGGTGCAGTGTTGATGCAAGAGAAGAAAGTTGTGGCTTATACCTCTCGCCAGTTGAAGCCCAACGAGAAGAACTACCCCACTCATGACCTCGAGTTGGCGGCAGTTGTGCATGCTCTTTTGACTTGGAGACATCTCTTATTGGGAAGAAAAGTGGACATCTTCACTGACCACAAGAGTCTCAAGTACATCTTCACTCAGCCTAATCTCAACCTCAGGCAGACTCGATGGGTCGAAATGATTCAAGAGTATAATCCGAGTATCGAGTATACTCCAGGCAAGGCCAATGTGATTGCTGACGCATTGAGCAGGAAGGCTTATTGCAATAGTCTGATTCTCAAGCCTTATCAACCCGAGCTTTGTGAAGCTTTCCGCAAACTTAATCTGCAAGTTGTTCCTCAAGGTTTCCTCGCCAACCTTCAAGTCTCTCCTACCTTGGAAGACCAGATTCGCCAAGCCCAGCTTCTTGATGCTATGGTGAAGAAGGTGAAGATTGGGATTGCCAAGAGTCAACCCAAGTACAAGTGCTACCGCCTTGATGGCAAGGATACTCTCTTCTTCGAGGATCGTATTGTTGTGCCCAAAGGTGACCTTCGTAAAGTGATCATGAACGAGGCTCACAATTCTCTCCTCTCCATCCACCCTGGGAGCACGAAGATGTATCAGGACCTCAAGCAGGCTTATTGGTGGACTCGAATGAAGCGCGAGATTGCTCAGTTCGTGAATGAATGTGATGTATGCAGAAGAGTGAAGGCAGAACACCAAAGGCCAGCTGGTCTCCTCCAACCTCTTGCCATTTCAGAATGAAAGTTTGACCACATTGAGATGGACTTCATGACTGGGTTTCCAAAGTCCAAACGTGGCAATGATGTTATATTCTTTGTCATCGACAAACTCACTAAAGTGGCTCATTTTCTGCCTATCAAAGAGTCTATCACTGCAGCTCAATTGGCGGAGCTGTATACCTCTCGGATTGTCTCGCTGCACGGTATTCCATAGGTGATCTCTTCAGACCGTGGCAGCATCTTTACCTCCAAGTTTTGGGATTCTTTTCAGAAGGCCATGGGCACCAACATCCGCTTCAGCACAGCTTTCCATCCTCAAACTAGCGGTCAAGTCGAGCGTGTCAACCAGATTCTTGAAGATATGCTTAGGGCTTGTGTGATCTCCTTCGGCATGAAGTGGGAGGATTGTCTTCCTTATGCTGAATTCTCCTACAACAACAGTTTTCAAGCAAGTTCGGGCAAGGCCCCATTTGAAATGTGTAAAGTCATTCGAGATAACCTCAAAGCAGCCCAATCCCGCCAGAAGAGCTACTATGATAGTAAGCACTGTGATTTGGCTTTCGAGATCGGAGATCATGTTTACCTCCGCGTCTCTCCAATGAAAGGTACCCGTCGCTTCGGTATCAAAGGGAAGCTTGCCCCTAGATACGTGGGACCTTTCAAGATCGTCAGCAAGAGAGGCGATCTCGCCTATCAACTCGAGCTTCCTTCAAACTTTGCAAATGTGCATGATGTGTTCCATGTCTCTCAGCTCCGCAAGTGCTTCAAGACTCATGACCGCACCGTTAACTTCGAAGACATTGAGCTCCAAGAAGATCTCTCTTATCGTGAGCACCCCGTGGCTATTCTTGAAGAGACTGAACGCAAGACTTGCAACAAGTCAATCAAATTACTCAAAGTCAAGTGGTCACACCATTCCGACCGTGAAGCCACCTGGGAACGTGAGGATCACCTCCGTTCTGAATAACCGGCATTCTTTTAGTCCTAGATCTCGAGACGAGATCCTTTTGTAGTGGTGGAGTGTTGTAACACCCCGGATATGATTTACCTAATATGTAATCCAACTCTTGCCGTTTCCGGCGTTAAGTTATTTTATTTTCTCGGGTTCGGGTTTTTGTCTCCGTGTGTTATTGTCATTGTCATGCATCTCATATCATGTCATCATGTGCATTGCATTTGCATACGTGTTCGTCTCATGCATGCGAGCTTTTTTCCCGTTGTCCGTTTTGCATTCCGGCGCTCCGTTCTCCTCCGGTGATCATTTCTACCTTTCTTTCGTGTGTGGGGATTAAACATTTCCGGATTGGACCGAGACTTGTCAAGCGGCCTTGGTTTACTACAGGTAGACCGCCTGTCAAGTTTCGTACCATTTGGACTTCGTTTGATGCTAGAGGGACCGAGAAGGCCTCGTGTGTGTTGCAGCCCAATACCCTTCCAATTTTGCCCAAAACCCACCAAAACCCTCTCCATCATCTAGAGCGTTCGATCACGATCGCGTGGCCGAAAACCGCACCTCATTTGGACTCTCCTAGCTCCCTCTACCTCTATATATAGACCCCCTCCGAAATTCTCGTTCTCCTCTCCCCGAAACCCTAGATCCACCACCTCGCGCCGCGCCGGACACGTCCGGTCTGGCCGGACAAAGCGCGCCGCCGCCGCCCGATGAATCGCAGGCCGCCACGTGGCCTCACCGCGCCGCCTCCCACCGCCGGCCCGCGAGGCCCGAGGCCGGCCCTCTCCTCCACCCGACCGGGCCGCACCGGGGCGCCTCACCGCGCCGCCTCTTCCCCAGCTCCGGGCACCGAGCCGCCGTACCTCCACCTCCGGCCGCCGCGCCACCGACTCCGGCCGAGCGCCGCCCGACGCCGCTCCTCCTCCTCACCGCCCGCAACTCCGGCCTCAAGTCCCTCCTCCACACCGGCCTCCCTCGACAAGTCCGACCACCGTGGTGCCATCTCCGGCGAACCTCGGCAGCCGTGGCGCTACAGTGCTTCCGGGCCGGATCTAGATCTATTTGGGACGGTTGACTTTTGCCCCGAAATCCTAACTTTTTGCGTTTTCATCATGTTGTATCTCCGCATTCGTAGCTCCGTTTTGGTCATATAGCATATCAAAATGTTCGTCTCAGAGAGCACATCATTTAATCTCATTGCATCATTTTCATTTGAGTTCATCTTGATGCCCGAAATGCTGTTGGAAGAGTGCTATTTGAGATAATTATCGGATCTGCTGCTCCAAATAGCTATTTGTCATTTTTTCCATGATTAATGTGTGCATGATATGCCCCTGGGCTCTACATATGTTTTGTTATATGCTTTGCCATCTATCCAGAGGTGCAAACCTTATATTTTTATGATGTGTGTGGTGACTAGCACAAGCTTGCAAAGTGGTGCATTCGTTAATGCTGATTTCAGGGACTTAGGGTATGTCCTTGATCTGTCGTTGATCTATTTATTTCAATATGTCATATGTTCATGTTGTTTCCTAGTGATCCGTGCCTCTTTTGAGGATGATCAGTAAGGATGATTTGTTAATCTTGTAGTGCTCTATCCATCCATGTATTTGTTTGCAATTATGGAGCACCCTAGCTTGAGTCAATCGAGCTCTACTTTTGCTATTTCGTGAATCTGGGCAGATTGTCTACTTGTTAGCAATTTTGCCGAGGATGTTGTAGTTGATCCGTGCATGCTATGCTATTGTTCTTGACATGTCTATCTTGTATAATGTGTATTCTTGATGGGTGTATGCTTAGATCGTCATGACTCACTCTGTAGTGAGTGCATCAAGCTCGTAAATATGCCTACTTGATATCTGATTTGCATGCTCCAGCTTTTCACTAAGCCTGTGATCTGATTATGTTTTTTTGCCATGTTCACATGCTTGCAAATGTATTTTCTGATCCCTTTTGGCTCAAGGTCACTAAGGGACCTTTGTTAAGCTCTTTGAGTAGCTCCATGCCATGCTTTACTTTGCCATGTTCAGGCCCTGTAGCATATAGTTTTCATGATCCAAAGTGTGCTACCTGATCTGAAATTCCAGACAAGTGTTAATTTCACTAAGTCTGAAATCTGTTTACTAAATGCACTTTTGCCATGCTTGTTTGAACCTGTTAATGGATGAATTGGCCGTAGCTCAGTGTTCGTCTTTTGTTAAGCATCATGATTGGATCCCTGCCATGTACTTGTTGTCATGTTTTGGTGCTGTAGCATGTTTAACTTGTTGCATTTAGATGGCTACTTGCTGTATATCACAGACCGTTGTCATATTTGAATTGCTTGCCATTTCCAAACCGCGACTCCGATTCCGGTGTTCTTTATATCGTTTTCAAGCGAAATCATCTCACCTTTCCATTGGCACACTTAGTTTTCCAGGTTGAGGCCAGGTTCATTCATTCCTTGTCAAATCTTGCATATGCATCACATATCGCATCCCGCATAGCATACCATGTTTGCATAATGTTGTTTGAGCCTTGCACGTGGTTGATTGTGTCCTTGTTGCTTGTTTGTCTTGTTTGGGTAGAGCCGGGAGACGAGTTCGCTAACAAGGATCCCGTTGATTTTGCTTTCGAGGATCCAGTCAACTCTGACAACTTTGCAGGCAAGATGATCACACCCTCGAAATCACTACTATCTTTGCTTTGCTAGATGCTCGCTCTTTTGCTATGACTATGCTACGATGCCTACTACTTGCTTATCATGCCTCCCAAATTGCCATGTCAAACCTCTAACCCACCATGTCCTAGCAAACCGTTGATTGGCTATGTTATCGCTTTGCTCAGCCCCTCTTATAGCGTTGCTAGTTGCAGGTGAAGATTGGAGACCGTTCCTTGTTTGAACATTACTTATTTGTTGCGATACCATTATATTGCCTTGTTATCTTAATGCATCTATATACTTGGTAAAGGGTGGAAGGCTTGGCTTTTTGCCTAGTGTTTTGTTCCACTCTTGCCGCCCTAGTTTCCGTCATATCGGTGTTATGTTCCCGGATTTTGCATTCCTTACGCGGTTGGGTGATAATGGGAACCCCTTGATAGTTTGCCTTGAATAAAGCTTTTCCAGCAATTCCCAACCTTGGTTTTACCATTTGCCACCTAGCCTCTTTTTCCCTTGGGTTTCCGGAGCCCGAGGGTCATCTTATTTTAAACCCCCCCAGGCCAGTGCTCCTCTGAGTGTTGGTCCACCTGTCAGCTGCCGGTGGCCACCAGGGGCAACTCTGGGCTGGCCTACCCGTACCTAGGACAATCTGAGTGTGCCCTGAGAACGAGATATGTGCAGCTCCTATCGGGATTTGTCGGCACAATCAGGCGGTGTTGCTGGATTTGATTTAACTTGTCGAAGTGTCTTGTAGAACCGGGATACCGAGTCTGATCGGAATGTCTCGGGAGAAGTTTTATTCCTTCGTTGACCGTGAGAGCTTGTCATGGGCTAAGTTGGACTCCCCTGCAGGGATTTGAACTTTCGAAAGCCGTGCCCGCGGTTATGGGCAGATGGGAATTTTTTAATGTCCGGTTGTAGATAACTTGAACCTTAACTTAATTAAAATGAATCAACTGTGTGTGTTACCGTGATGGTCTCTTCTCGGTGGAGTCCGGGAAGCGAACACGGTGTTGGAGTAATGGTTGCCGCAGGTTGTTCTCTAGTTATTCGTTTGCGATTTGCCTTCTCTTCTCGCTCTCTTTTGCGAACAGGTTAGCCACCATATATTCTAGTCGCTTGCTGCAGCTCCACATATTTACCTTGCCTTACCTATAAGCTTAAATAGTCTTGATCGCGAGGGTGCGAGATTGCTGAGTCCCTGTGGCTCACAGATTACTTCCAAACCAGATGCATGGCCTGATGACTCCGTTCTAGATGACGCGCTTGAGCTCAAGTGGGAATTCGACGAGGACTCACGCCGTTACTATGTGTCTTTCCCTGATGATCAGTAGGGGTGCCCAGTTGGGGCGATCGGGACCGTGTCGCATGTTGGGTTGATCTTTTATTTTGGCGCCGTAGTCGGGCCATGAGTGTTTGATTGATGTAATGCTATTTATGTACTTTGATTGACGTGGCGAGTGTAAGCCAACTATGTTCCTTCCCCTTTTATTATTTATATTACATGGGATGTTGTGAAGATTGCCTAACTTGCGACATTGCTTTCAATGCGGTTATGCCTCTAAGTCGTGCTTCGACACGTAGGAGATATAGCCGCATCGAGGGCGTTACAGGTAGCCACACTTTTGAATCCTATAATGCTATGATAGATTTATTTGGCTCACCCCCTCTTTTGGTTAATGGAACCATGTTAACTTTGGAGCATGTAATGCAAAAACTTGAAATTATAGAAAATAAAGTTGCTACCATTGAGTTAATTGAAAATTTTGATAAAAAGATCCACAACCAAATTACCCAATATGGATCTAAAGTAGGAGTAACTTTGAAAAATATTAAAGAGAAGGAACCTATAATTAATGAAAGAATAAATCATGATTCCACTAGAATCGATAAACTTGAGGGTATCATTACCAACTTGCAAACCGCCTTTTCTTCTGTAAAGAATACTCCAAGTCCTCCAACTAAAATTGCCAAGCTTATGTATGTTCCTAAAAATAAGGGTGAATCCTCTAGCAAAGAAACTCCGGATCTCAAATCTATAAGTATTAATCCTAATCTTTTTGCTATCATTAAGGAACCATTTGCTGCTAATGATTTTTTCGATCTTGTGCCTAGAAGTTTGATTATTGATAAAAGGAAAGAAACTCCTAAAGGTTATAGATGTCTCATTAAAGAATTACCAACTAAAGATACCTAGATCTATCCTTGCTCTTATGCCTAGCTAGGGGCGTTAAACGATAGCGCTTGTTGGGAGGCGACCCAATTTTATTTTTATTACTTGCTTTTTGCTCCTGTTTAGTAATAAATAATTTATCTAGCCTCTGTTTTGTTTGTGTTTGTTGTTTAATTAGTGTTTGTGCCAAGTAGAACTGTTGGGAAGACTTGGGAAAAGTCTTTTTAATCTTTCAGTAAAAAACAGAAACTTTAGTGCTCACAAGAATTGCTGCCATTTTTATTTGGAAAGTGATATTTATTTAATTATTTTTGAAGATGATTAATAGATAAATTACTCACGTCCAGCAATTTATTTTAGAATTTTTGGGGTTCCAGATCTTGCGTTAGCTACAGATTACTACAGACTGTTCTGTTTTTGACAGATTCTGTTTTTCGTGTGTTGTTTGCTTATTTTGATGAATCTATGGCTAGTAAAATAGTTTATAAACCATAGAGAAGTTGGAATACAGTAGGTTTAACACCAATATAAATAAATAATGAGTTCATACAGTACCTTGAAGTGGTGTTTTGTTTTCTTTCGCTAACGGAGCTCACGAGATTTTCTACTTTAAGTTTTGTGTTGTGAAGTTTTCAAGTTTTGGGTAAAAGATTTGATGGATTATGGAACAAGGAGTGGAAAGAGCCTAATCATGGGGATGCCCATGGCACCCCAAGATAATCTAAGGACACCTAAAAGCCAAAGCTTGGGGATGCCCCGGAAGGCATCCCCTCTTTCGTCTACTTCCATCGGTAACTTTATTTGGAGCTATATTTTTATTTACCGCATGATATGTGTTTTTCTTGGAGCGTCTTGTATTATTTGAGTCTTTATTTGTTAGTTTTCCACAATAATCCTTGCTGTACACAGCTTTTGAGAGAGACACACATGATTCGGAAATTGTTAGAATACTCTATGTGCTTCACTTATATCTTTCGAGTTATATAGTTTTTGCTCTAGTGCTTCACTTATATCTTTTAGAGCACGTCGGTGGATTTGTTTTATAGAAACTATTTTTCTCTCATGCTTCACTTAGATTATTTTGAGAGTCCTACAAAACAGCATGGTAATTTTCTTTAATTATGTTAGGCATTCAAGATTAATAAAATTTTTCTTATGAGTGTGTTGAATACTATGAGAAGTTCGATACTTGATAATTGTTTTGAGATATGGAGATGGTAATATTAGAGTCATGCTAGTCGAGTAGTTGTGAATTTGAGAAAAATTTGTGTTAAAGTTTGTGATTCCCGTAGCATGCACGTATGGTGAACCGTTATGTGATGAAGTTGAAGCATGATTTATTGATTGATTGTCTTCCTTATGAGTGGCGGTCGGGGACGAGCGATGATCTTTTCCTACCAATCTATCCCCCTAGGAGCATGCGCGTAATACTTTGCTTTGATAACTTGTAGATTTTTGCAATAAGTATATCAGTTCTTTATGACTAAGGTTGAGTCCATGGATCATACACACTTTTCTTCCTTCCACCATTGCTAGCCTCTCTAATATCCCGCACCTTTCCCCGGTATCATACACCCACCATATACCTTCCTCAAAACAGCCACCATACCTACCTATCATGGCATTTCCTTAGCCATTCCGAGATATATTTCCATGCAAATTTCCACCGTTCCGTTTACTATGACACGCTCCATCATTGTCATATTGCTTTGCATGATCATGTAGTTGACATTGTATTTGTGGCAAAGCCACTGTTCATAATTCGTACATGTCACTCTTGATTCATTGCATATCCCGGTACACCGCCGGAGGCATCCACATAGAGTCATTTTTTGTTCTAAGTATTGAGTTGTAATTGTTGAGTTGTAGGTAAATAAAAGTGTGATGATCATCATTTTTAGAGCATTGTCCCAGTGAGGAAAGGATGATGTAAACTATGATTCCCCCACAAGTCGGGATGAGACTCCGGACAAAAAAAAGAGGCCATAAAAAAGAGGAAAAGGCCCAAAAAAATATATATGAGAGAACAAGAGAGAAGGGACAATGCTACTATCCTTTTACCACACTTGTGCTTCAAAGTAGCACCATGATCTTCATAATAGAGAGTCTCTTATGTTATCACTTTCATATACTTGTGGGAATTTTTCATTATAGAACTTGGCTTGTATATTTGATAACCCACAAGTATAGGGGATCAATTGTAGCCTCTTTCGATATGTAAGAGTGTCGAACCCAACGAGGAGCTAAAGGTAGAACAAATATTCCCTCTAGTTCTATCGACCACCGATACAACTCTAGGCACGCTTGACATTCGCTTTACCTAGAACAAGTATGAAACTAGAAGTACTTTGTAGGTGTTTTTGGGTAAGCTTGCAAGAAAGTAAAGAACACGAAAATAAAAGCTAGGGGTTGTTTAGATAAAGACACAACTAAATTAGTTTTAGTAGAGAGCTTTTGTCAACAAGAAGGTTATTTGTCCCTAGGCAATCGATAACTAGACCGGTAATCATTATTGCAATTTTATTTGAGGGAGAGGCATAAGCTAACATACTTTCTCTACTTGGATCATATGCATTTATGATTGGAAATCTAGCAAGCATCCGCAACTACTAAAGATTCATTAAGGTAAAACCCAACCATAACATTAAAGCATCAAGTCCCCTTTATCCCATACGCAAACAACCTACTTACTCGGGTCTGTGCTTCTGTCACTCACGCCACCCACCATAAGCAAATCATAAGCATATTGCAAACCCTACAGCGGGAGTCCCTCACTCTTGCGCGACACGGAGAGCACCATAGGACAGCACCAATAATAAAACATACAACTCAAACAAATCACGATCATCAAATAGCCATTAGGACAAAACAGATCTACTCAAACATCATAGGACAGCCATACATCATTGGAAAATAATATATAGCGTTGAGCACCATGTTTAAGTAGAGATTACAGCGGGTAAGAGAGGTTACACCGCTGCATAGAGGGGGGAAGAGTTGGTGATGATGGCGGTGAAGTTGTTGGTTCAGATGGCGGTGATGATGATGGCCCCGGCAGCGCTCCGGCGCCACCGGAAGCAAGGGGGAGAGGGCCCCCCTTCTTCTTCTTCTTCCTTGACCTCCTCCCTAGATGGGAGAAGGGTTTCCCCTCTGGTCCTTGGCTCCCATGGCGTGGGAGGGGCGAGAGCCCCTCCGAGATTAGATCTATCTCTCTGTCTCTCTCTGTTTCTGCGTTCTCCTCTGGCTCTGTTTCACCGTTTCGTATATATATGGAGATCCGTAACTCCGATTGGCCTGAAACCTTCGCCGTGATTTTTTTCCGAATATTAGCTTTCTTGCGGCAAAAGAAGAGCGTCAACCGCCTTACGGTGGGCTCACGAGGATAGGGGCGCGCCCTAAGGGGGGCGCCCCCTGCCTCGTGACCACCTCGGGCACTGGTTCGCGTTGATTTTCCTTCCAAATTTTCCATATTTTCCAAAAATAAGCTCTGTCCGTTTTTATCCTATTTGGACTCCGTTTGATATGGCTATTCTGCGAAACCAAAAACATGCAACAGACAGGAACTGTCACTGGGCACTGGATCAATATGTTAGCCCAAAAAATAGTATAAAAAGTTGCCAAAAAGTATATGAAAGTTGAATAATATTGGTATGGAACAATAAAAAATTATAGATACGACGGAGACGTATCAGCATCCCCAAGCTTAATTCATGCTCATCCTCGAGTAGGTAAATGATAAAAAAGATAATTTTTGATGTGGAATGCTACCTAGCATAATCTTGATCATATGTCTAATCATGGCATGAATATTAAGACACGAGTGATTCAAAGCAATAATCTATCCTTTGACATAAAGACAATAATATTTCAAGCATACCAACCAAGCAATTATGTCTTATTGAAATAACATAGCCAAAGAAAGCTCATCCCTACAAAATCATATAGTCTGGCTATGCTCCATCTTCACCACACAAAGCATTCACATCATGCACAACCCTGATGACAAGCCAAGCAATTGTTTCATACTTTTGATGTTCTCAAACCTTTTCAACTTTCATGCAATACTTGAGCGTGAGCCATGGACATAGCACTATAGGTGGAATAGAATATGATGATGGGGGTTATGTGGAGAAGACAAAAAAGGAAGAAAGTCTCACATCAACTAGGCGTATCAATGGGCTATGGAGATGCCCATTAATAGATATCAATGTGAGGAGTAGGGATTGCCATGCAACGGATGCACTAGAGCTATAAGTATATGAAAGCTCAAACTGAAACTAAGTGGGTGTGCATACAACTTGCTTGCTCATGAAGACTTAGGGCATTTGAGGAAGCCCATCGTTGGAATATACAAGCCAAGTTCTATAATGAAAATTCCCACTAGTATATGAAAGTGATAACTCAAGAGATTCTCTATATGAAGAACATGGTGCTACTTTGAAGCACAAGTGTGGTAAAAGGATAGTAACATTGCCCCTTTTTCTTTTTTTTCCTTTTTTGCGGGCTTCTTTGGCCCCCCTTTATTTTTTTATTTAGGATTCTTTGGCCTCTCTTTTTTTGGGCAATGCTCTAATAATGATGATCATCACACTTTTATTTACTTACAACTCAAGATTACAACTCGATATCTAGAACAAGGATATGACTCTATATGAATGCCTCCGGCGGTGTACCGGGATGTGCAATGATCTAGCATAGCAATGACATCAAAAAACGGACAAGCCATGAAAACATCATGCTAGCTATCTTACAATCATGCAAAGCAATATGACAATAAATGCTCAAGTCATGTATATGATGATGATGGAAGTTGCATGGCAATATATCTCGGAATAGCTATGGAAATGCCATGATAGGTAGGTATGGTGGCTGTTTTGAGGAAGATATAATGAGGCTTATGTGTGATAGAGCGTATCATATCATGGGGTTTGGATGCACCAGCGAATTTTGCATCAACTCTCGAGGTGAGAAAGGGCAATGCACGGTACCGAAGAGGCTAGCAATGATGGAAGGATGAGAGTGCGTATAATCCATGGACTCAACATTAGTCATAAAGAACTCACATACTTATTGCAAAAATCTATTAGTCATCGAAACAAAGTACTACACGCATGCTCCTAGGGTGATAGATTGGTAGGAAAAGACCATCCCTCGTCCCCGACCGCCACTCATAAGGAAGACAATTAATAAACACCTCATGCTCCGACTTCGTTACATAACGGTTCACCATACGAGCAAGCTACGGGACTTGCAAACCTCAACACAAGTATTTCTCAATTTCACAATTACTCGACTAGCATGACTCTAATATCACCATCTTTATATCGCAAAACTATTGCAAGGAATCAAACATATCATATTCAACGATCTACAAGTTTATGTAGGATTTTATGACTAACCATGTGAATGACCAGTTCCTGTCATCTCTCTAAACAAATATAAGTGAAGCACGAGAGTTTAATTCTTTCTACAAAAGATATGCCTGTGCTCTAACAAATATAAGTGAAGCAAAAGAGCATTCTACAAATGGCGGTTGTCTAAGTGAAGAGAAACAGGCAATCCAAACTTCAAATGATATAAGTGAAGCACATGAAGCATTCTATAAAGCCATACTCAAAAGATATAAGTGAAGTGCAATGAGCATTCTATAAATCAACCAAGGACTATCTCATACCAGCATGGTGCATAAAAATAAAAATAAAAACCTAAATGCAAAAGACGCTCCAAGACTTGCACATACCGCATGAACGAAACGAATCCGAAAACATACCGATATTTGTTGAAGAAAGAGGGGATGCCTCCCCGGCATCCCCAAGCTAAGACGCTTGAGTCTCCTTGAATATTTACTTAGGGTGCCTCGAGAATCCCTAAGCTTGAGCTCTTGCCTCTCTTCCTTCTTCTCACATCGAAACTTCTCAATCATCGAACACTTCATCCACACAAAACTTCAACAGAAAACTCGGTAAGATCCGTTAGTATAATAAAGCAAATCACTACTATAAGTACTATTGCAAACCAATTCATATTTTGTTTTTGAATTGTGTCTACTGTAATATAACTTTTTCATGGCTTAATCCACTGATATAAATTGATAGGTTTATCAAAACAAGCAAACTATGCATCAGAAACAGAATCTGTCTAAAACAGAACAGTCTGTAATAATCTGAAAATTCACCATACTTCTGATACTTGAAAAATTCAGCCAAAATTAGGAAAAATAAAAAAAATACAGCAAGACAGTGCAAAAAGAATCAGAACCATTCGACGTTCCAGTAAAAAATTAAAATTCACGCACTACAACCAAAGTTTCTGTCCTGCACCGCACAAACCAACAAGCATCGTAAACATCCTAAAGGAAAACCTTGGAACATTATTTTTATAATACAATGGAATTGTACAAGGGGATGATTATTTTTGTTGAAAATTTTCTGTAATCAATATTCGTAAAGTTGCCGTGAGCATGAACAAAGTTCAAGGCTAGCTCCCACTTCAACAATGCTTGTCTCTCTCACTTTCGCTTTTCTTTTTGAAAAAGCTTTGGGTTCCCCTCTCTATTTTTGTTGTTTTTAAACTATATGAAAGCACTCAACAGAAATAAATGACTCTCTAAAACTTTCAGGTTGTCTCCCTGGCAGCGCTTTCTTTAAAGCCATTAAGCTAGGCATATGGTGCTCAAGTAATGGATCCACCCGGATCCCAAGGTATATCAAAGCCAATTTTAATTAACAATGATTTGTAATTTAGTGGTGAGCACAAGGTAACATATATCATGTAATGACAAAGTCTAACTCTCTTCCTATGCATCGGCATGTCATAAAAGAACAATTCATGCACACAAAGTAAAGGCCAATGCATAGTATAAACAGTTTCTTGCAATTTTATCATATTGGAAACATAGAGAGGTGGAGATATAGTTCCTCTCTCATAATAATTGCAAGTAGGAGCAGCAAGCACATGCATATTATATTCATCAAAATCATCATGTGCAACGGTAAAAGGCTACCCATCAATATAATCCTTAATAAGTGCAAACTTCTCTGATATAGTGTAGTTTGGAGAATTCAAAAAGATAATAGGACTATCATGTGTGGGTGCAATAGCAACAATTTCATGTTTAACATAAGGAACTATAGCAAGTTCATCTCCATAAGCATAATTCATATTGGCATCTTGGCCACAAGCATAGCAAGCATCATCAAAAAGGGATATTTCAAAAGAATCAATGGGATCATAACAATCATCCTCCGGTAAGCACGAAGGGAAATTAAACAATGTATGAGTTGAAGAGTTACTCTCATTAGAAGGTGGGCACAGGTAGCTAATCCGCTCTTCCTCCTTTTGTTCTTCGCTCTCCTCATCATCTTTTTCATCCAATGAGCTCACAATTTCATCAATTTCTTCTTCCATAGACTCCTGCAAAATATTAGTTTCTTCTTGGGCAGCGGAGTACTCCTCAATATATTGTTTAACATAGGCATTAGAAGCATAATTCTCATAACAATATTCAAGTATGGCAAAATTTTCAGATTTGTAAAGAGTAGCATCATACTTTTCAATCAAAGAAGCAATTTCAAAAGCACCCTTAAAAGCAACAAATTCTTCAATTTGTTGAACATCATAGTAACTATAAGCACCTTTAGCATACGAAGATACGATGACATTATCACTAAACTCACATTGGTAGGGAAGGTGTTTCTTAGGGTTTTCAGAACAACAAGTAAAATCATAATAATAGCATAAATTCCAAGCATATCATTGCATAGTATTAATTTGATGATGTAAAAGTTTCCATTTTTGAGATATACGGTGTCGCACATAACAAGCACGCTCATCTAAAGATTTGCCCTCAACTAAGCTAGTTGGGGTTTTAGCACGAGCACATAGGGATCGAAGATGATCCAAGTAATAAGCTTCAGCAGTGTGATAGATTTTGATTGGTTCTTCAACCATTGGTTCAGTAGGTACAACTAATTTTTTTTTGGTATTTTGCATTTCCTACCCATAACTAAAGCTAGGAAACAACTAAGAACAACAAATAAAAATTACTTAGTGATAAAGCAAACAAGCACACACGAGAATATTCACCCCACACTATTGCTCCCCGGCAACGGCGCCAGAAAAAGGTCTTGATAACCCACAAGTATAGGGGATCAATTGTAGCCTATTTCGATAAGTAAGAGTGTCGAACTCAACAAGGAGCTAAAGGTAGAACAAATATTCCCTCAAGTTCTATCGACCACCGATACAACTCTACGCACGCTTGGCGTTCGCTTTACCTAGAACAAGTATGAAACTAGAAGTACTTTGTAGGTGTTTTTGGGTAAGCTTGCAAGAAAGTAAAGAACACGAAAATAAAAGCTAGGGGCTGTTTAGATAAAGACACAACTAAATTAGTTTTAGTAGAGAGCTTTTGTCAACAAGAAGGTTATTTGTCCCTAGGCAATCGATAACTAGACCGGTAATCATTATTGCAATTTTATTTGAGGGAGAGGCATAAGCTAACATACTTTCTCTATTTGGATCATATGCACTTATGATTGGAACTCTAGCAAGCATCCGCAACTACTAAAGATTCATTAAGGTAAAACCCAACCATAGCATTAAAGCATCAAGTCCCCTTTATCCCATACGCGAACAACCTACTTACTCGGGTCTGTGCTTCTGTCACTCACGCCACCCACCATAAGCAAATCATAAGCATATTGCAAACCCTACAGCGGGAATCCCTCACGCTTGCGCGACACGGAGAGCACCATAGGACAGCACCAATAATAAAACATACAACTCAAACCAATCACGATCATCAAATAGCCATTAGGACAAAACAGATCTACTCAAACATCATAGGATAGCCATACATGATTGGGAAATAATATATAGCGTTGAGCACCATGTTTAAGTAGAGATTACAGTGGGTAAGAGAGAGGTTACACCGCTGAATAGAGGGGGGAAGAGTTGGTGATGATGGCGGTGAAGTTGTTGGTTCAGATGGCGGTGATGATGATGGCCCCGGCAGCGCTCTAGCGCCACCAGAAGCAAGGGGGAGAGGGGCCCCCCTTCTTCTTCTTCTTCCTTGACCTCCTCCCTAGATGGGAGAAGGGTTTCCCCTCTGGTCCTTGGCTCCCATGGCGTGGGAGGGGCGAGAGCCCCTCCGAGATTGGATCTATCTCTCTGTCTCTCTCTGTTTCTGCGTTCTCCTCTGGCTCTATTTCACCGTTTCGTATATATATGGAGATCCGTAACTCCGATTGGCCTGAATCCTTCGCCGTGATTTTTTTCCGAATATTAGCTTTCTTGCGGCAAAAGAAGAGTGTCAACCGCCTTACGGTGGGCTCACGAGGGTAGGGGCGCGCCCTAAGGGGGGGCGCCCCCTGCCTCGTTACCACCTCGGGCACTAGTTCGCGTTGATTTTCCTTCCAAATTTTCCATATTTTCCAAAAATAAGCTCCGTCCGTTTTTATCCCGTTTGGACTCCGTTTGATATGGCTATTCTGCGAAACAAAAAACATTCAATAGACAGGAACTGGCACTGGGCACTGGATCAATATGTTAGCCCCAAAAATAATATAAAAAGTTGCCAAAAAGTATATGAAAGTTGAATAATATTGGCATGGAACAATCAAAAATTATAGATACGACGGAGACGTATCAATATTCCAATGATGGGCTTCCTCAAAATGCCCTAGGTCTTCGTGAGCAAGCGAGTTGGATGCACACCCACTTTGTTCCTTTTGTTGAGCTTTCATATACTTATAGCTCTAGTGCATCCGTTGCATGGCAATCCCTACTCACTCACATTGATATCTATT
The DNA here is from genome assembly GCF_003073215.2 of Triticum urartu. NCBI lineage: Eukaryota > Viridiplantae > Streptophyta > Magnoliopsida > Poales > Poaceae > Triticum > Triticum urartu. Next base: position 501,582,758 of record NC_053025.1, read on the forward strand.
GATGGGCATCTCCATAGCCTGTTGATACGCCTAGTTGATGTGAAACTATCTTCCCTTTTTTGTCTCCTCCACAACCACCATTCTATTCCACCTAAAGTGTTATGTCCATGGCTCCTGCTCATGTATTGCGTGAAGATTGAAAAAGTTTGAGAACACCAAAAGTATGAAAACAATTGCTTGGCTTGTCATCGGGGTTGTGCATGATTTAAATACTTTGTGTGGTGAAGATAGAGCATAGCCAGACTATATGATTTTGTAGGGATAACTTTCTTTGGCCATGTTATTTTGAAGAGACATAATTGCTTAGTTAGTATGCTTGAAGTATTATTATTTATATGTCAATATTGAACTTTTGTCTTGAATCTTTCGGATCTGAATATTCATACCACAATTAAGAAGAATTACACTGAAATTATGCCAAGTAGCATTCCACATCAAAAATTCTGTTTTTATCATTTACCTACTCCAGGACGAGCAGGAATTAAGCTTGGGCATGCTTGATACGTCTCCAACGTATCTATAATTTTTGATTGTTCCATGCTCTATTATATTCTGTTTTGGACATTATTGGGCTTTATAATACACTTATATATTATTTTTGGGACTAACCTATTAACCGGAGGCCCAACCCAGAATTGCTGTTTTTTTGCCTATTTTAGGGTTTCGCAGAAAAAGAATATCAAACGGAGTCCAAATGGAATGAAACCTTCGGGAACGTGATTTTCGAAACGAACATGATCCAGATGACTTGGACCCTACGTTAAGCAATCAACGAGGAAGGCACGAGATAGGGGGGCGCGCCCTCCACCCTCGTGGGCCCCTTGTTGCTCCACCGACGTACTCCTTCCTCCTATATATACCTACGTACCCCCAAACTACCAGATACGGAGCCAAAACCCTAATTCCACCACCGTAACTTTCTGTATCCACGAGATCCCATCTTGGGGCCTTTTTCGAAGCTCCGCCGGAGGAGGCATCGATCACAGAGGGCTTCTACATCAACACCATAGCCTCTCCGATGAAGTGTGAGTAGTTTACTTTAGACCTACAGGTCCATACTTATTAGCTAGATGGCTTCTTCTCTCTTTTTGGATCTCAATACAAAGTTCTCCCCCTCTCTTGTGGATATCTACTCGATGTAATCTTCTTTTGGCGTGTGTTTGTTGAGACCGATGAATTGTGGGTTTATGATCAAGTTTATCTATGAACAATATTTGAATCTTCTCTGAATTCTTTTATGTATGATTGGTTATCTTTGCAAGTCACTTCAAATTATCAGTTTGGTTTGGCCTACTAGATTGATCTTTCTTGCAATGGGAGAAGTGCTAGGCTTTGGGTTCAATCTTGCGGTGTCCTTTCCCTGTGACAGTAGGGGCAGCAAGGCACGTATTGTATTGTTGCCATCGAGGATAACAAGATGGGTTTATATCATATTGCATGAGTTTATCCCTCTACATCATGTCATCTTGCTTAAAGCGTTACTCTGTTCTCTTGAACTTAATACTCTAGATGCATGCTGGATAGCGGTCGATGTGTGGAGTAATAGTAGTAGATGCAGGCAGGAGTCGGTCTACTTGTCTCGAACGTGATGCCTATATACATGATCATACCTAGATATTCTCATAACTATGCTCAATTCTATCAATTGCTCAACAGTAATTTGTTCACCCATCGTAAATACTTATGCTCTTGAGAGAAGCCACTAGTGAAACCTATGGCCCCCAGGTCTATCTTCCATCATATTAATCTTCCAATACTTAGTTATTTCCTTTGCCATTTATTTTACTTTGCATCTTTTATTTCTCTTTATCACAAAAATACCAAAAATATTATCTTATCATATCTATCAGATCTCACTCTCGTAAGTGACCGTGTAGGGATTGACAACCCCTTATCGCGTTGGTTGCAAGGATTTATTTGTTTGTGTAGGTGCGAGGGACTTGTGCGTGGCCTCCTACTGGATTGATACCTTGATTCTCAAAAACTGAGGGAAATACTTACGCTACTTTGCTGCATCGCCCTTTCCTTTTCAAGGGAAAACCAACGCAAGTGCTCAAGAGGTAGCAGAAACCCAAGTTTGGGCCTAAGCCCGAGACTGTGTGCTTCTACTGCAAATGGACTGGTCACTGGAAGCGGAACTGCCCCAAGTATTTGGCGGAGAAAAAGGATGGCAAAGTGAAAGGTATATTTGATATAAATGTTATTGATGTGTACCTTACTAATGCTCACAGTAGTGCCTGGGTATTTGATACTGGTTCAGTTGCTAACATTTGCAACTCGAAACAGGGGCTACGGATTAAGCGAAGATTGGCTAAGGATGAGGTGACGATGCGCGTGGGAAATGGTTCCAAAGTCGATGTGATCGCCTTCGGCACGCTACCTCTACATCTATCTTCGGGATTCGTTTTAGACCTAAATAATTGTTATTTGGTGCCAGCGTTGAGCATGAACATTATATCTGGATCTTGTTTGATGCGAGACGGTTATTCATTTAAATCATAGAATAATGGTTGTTCTATTTATATGAGTAATATCTTTTATGGTCATGCACCCTTGATGAGTGGTCTATTTTTACTAAATCTTGATAGTAGTGATAAACATGTTCATAGTATTGAAGCCAAAAGATGCAGAGTTGATAATGATAGTGCATCTTATTTGTGGCATTGCCGTTTAGGTCATATTAGTGTAAAGCGCATGAAGAAACTCCATTCTGATGGACTTCTGGAATCACTTGATTATGAATCACTTGGTACTTGCGAACCATGCCTCATGGGCAAGATGACTAAAACTCCGTTCTCCGGAACAATGGAGCGAGCAACAGAGTTATTGGAAATCATACATACTAATGTATGTGGTCCAATGAACGTTGAAGCTCGTGGCGGATATCGTTATTTTCTCACCTTCACAGATGATTTTAGCAGATATGGGTATATCTACTTAATGAAACATAAGTCTGAAACATTTGAAAAGTTCACAGAATTTCAGAGTGTAGTGGAAAATCATCGTAACAAGAAAATCAAGTTTCTGTGATCTGATCGTGGAGGTGAATGATACGTCCATTTTGCATCATGCTTTTATATCGATATTTATTGCATTATGGGCTGTTATTACACATTATGTCACAATACTTATGCCTATTCTCTCTTATTTAACAAGGTTTACATAAAGAGGGATAATGCCAGCAGCTGGGATTCTGGGCTAGAAAAGGAGCAAATATTAGAGACCTATTCTACACAGCTCCAAAAGTCCTGAAACTTCACGGAAGACGTTTTCCAAATATATAAAAAATACCGAGAGCAAGAACTTCACCAGGGGGCCACACCCTGCCCACGAGGGTGGGGGCGCGCCCTACCCCCCTGGGCGCGCCCCCTACCTCGTGGGCCCCCTGGTGGCCCTCCGGTGGCCATCTTCTGCTATATGAAGTCTTTCGATGGGAAAAAATAACAAGCCATCTTCTCGGACGAAACTCCGCCTCCACGAGGCGGAACCTTGGCGGAACCAATCTAGGGCTCTGGCGGAGCTGTTCTATCGGGGAAACTTCCCTCCCGGAGGGGGAAATCATCGCCATCGTCATCATCAACGCTCCTCTCATCGGGAGAGGGCAATCTCCACCAACATCTTCGTCAACACCATCTCCTCTCAAAACCCTAGTTCATCTCTTGTATCCAATTCTTGTCTCCAAGTCCGGGATTGGTGCTAGTAGGTTGCTAGTAGTATTAATTACTCCTTGTAGTTGATGGTAGTTGGTTTAATTGGTGGAAGATCATATGTTCAGATCCTATATGCACATTAATACCCCTCTGATTATGAACATGTTTATGCTTTGTGAGTAGTTACTTTTGTTCCTAAGGACACGGGAGAAGTCTTGCTATTAGTAGTCATGTGAATTTGGTATTCGTTCGATATTTTGATGAGATGTATGTTGTCTCTTCTCTAGTGGTGTTATGTGAATGTCGACTAAATGACACTTCACCATTGTTTGGGCCTAGAGGAAGGCATTGGGAAGTAATAAGTAGATGATGGGTTGCTAGAGTGACAGAAGCTTAAACCCTAGTTTATGATTTGCTTCGTAAGGGGCTGATTTGGATCCATATGTTTTATGCTGTGGTTAGGTTTACCTTAATACTTTTGTTGTAGTTGCGGATGCTTGCAATAGAGGTTAATCATAAGTGGGATGCTTGTCCAAGTAAGGGCAGTACCCAAGCACCGGTCCACCCACATACCAAATTATCAAAGTACCGAACGCGAATCATATGAGCGTGATGAAAACTAGCTTGATGATATTCCCATGTGTCCTTGGGAGCGCTTTACATCATATAAGAGTTTGTCCAGGCTTGTCCTTTGCTACAAAAAGGATTGGGCCACCTTGCTGCACCTTATTTACTTTTGTTTCTTGTTGCTCGTTACAAATTATCCTATCACAGAACTATTTGTTACCACTTATTTCAGTACTTATAGAGAATACCTTGCTGGAAACCGCTTATCATTTCCTTCTGCTCCTCGTTGGGTTCGACACTCTTACTTATCGAAAGGACTACGATAGATCCCCTATACTTGTGGGTCATCAAGACCCTTTTCTGGCGCCGTTGCCGGGGAGTGAAGCGCCTTTGGTAGGTGGAATTTGGTAAGGAAAAATTTATATAGTGTGATGAAATTTACTGTCACTTGTTACCATGGAAAGTAATCCCCCGAGGGGCTTGTTTGGGGTATCTTCACCCCGACCAGTAGAGCAAAGAGTTGCTCCTCAACCTACTCAACCTACTGAAAATGAAAATGAAAATGTCTGCTTTGAAATTCCTTCGGGTATGATAGAAAAACTGCTAGCTAATCCTTTTTTAGGAGATGGAACAAAACATCCTGATGAGCATCTAATATATGTGGATGAAGTTTTTGGATTATTTAAGCTTGCAGGTGTACCCAGAGATGTTGTTAAGAAGAAGATATTCCCTTTATCTTTATAGGGAGATGCATCGACATAGTATAGGCTATGTGATGATATGGGGTCTTGGAATTACAAACGATTGAAATTGGAATTTCATCAGAAGTTTTATCCTATGCATCTTTTTCATCATGATCGCAATTACATATATAACTCTTGGCCTCGCGAAGGAGAAAGCATCGCTCAAGCATGGGGGAGGCTTAAATCAATGTTATATTCATGCCCCAATCATGAGCTCTCAAGAGAAATGATTATTCAAAAAATTTATGCTTGGCTTTCTGAAAACAATCGCACCATGCTTGATACTTCTTGTGATGGCGCTTTTATGATGAAGACTATTGAATTCAAATGAGATTTATTGGAAAGAATTAAACGCAACTCCGAAGATTGGGACCTCGACAAAGGTAAGGAGTCAGGTATGACACCTAGTTTTGATTGTGTTAAATCTTTTATGGATACCGATATTTTTCGTAAATTTAGCACTAAATATGGACTTGACTCCGAAATAGTAGCTTCTTTCTGTGAATCTTTTGCTACTTATGTTGATCTCCCCAAGGAGAAGTGGTTTAAATATCATCCTCCCATAGAAGTAAAAGTAGCAGCACCTATTAAGTTGAAGAAAAGATTGTCACTTATAATGATCCAATTGTTCCTACTTCTTATGTTGAGAGACCACCTTTTCCTGTTAGGATAAAGGATCATGCTAAAGCTTCAACTGTGGTTCGTAAAAGCAATATTAAAACTTATACACCTCATGAGCACATTAAAGTTGAACCTGATATTGCTATTGTTAAAGATCTCTTGTCTGATAATATTGATGGGCATGTTATTTATTTCTGTGATGAAACTGCTAGAATTGCTAAACCGTGTGCTAAAGACAAACCTAGACCTGTGGTAGGCATGCCTGTTATTTGTGTTAAAATAGGAGATCATTGTTATCATGGCTTATGTGATATGGGTGCTAGTGCTAGTGCAATACCTTATTCCTTATACAAAGAAGTTATGCATGATATTGCACCTGCTGAGATGGAAGATATTGATGTCACAATTAAACTTGCCAATAGAGATACCATTTCACTAATGGGAATTGTTAGAGATATTGAAGTCTTGTGTGGGAAAACTAAATATCCTGCTGATTTTCTTGTTCTTGGTTCCCCATAAGATAGCTTTTGTCCCATTATTTTTGGTAGACCCTTCTTAAATACTGTTAATGCTACCATAGATTGCAAAGGGGATGTTGTTACTATCAGTTTAGATGATATGACTCATGAATTTAATTTCTCTAAATTTAGTAGACAACACCGTGAAGAAGAATTACCTAGTAAGGATGAAATTATTGGCCTTGCTTCTATTGCCGTACCTCCTAGTGATCCTTTAGAACAATATTTGCTAGACCATGAAAATGACATGTTTATGAATGAAAGAAGGGAATTAGATGAAGTATTCTTTAAACAGGAACCTATTCTGAAAAACAATTTGCCTGTTGAAATCCTAGGGGATCCTCCTCCACCCAAGGGTGATCCCGTGTTTGAGCTTAAACCATTACCTGATACTCTTAAATATGCTTATCTTGATGAGAAAAAGATATATCATGTTATTATTAGTGCTAACCTTTTAGAGCATGAGGAAGAGAGATTATTGAAAACTCTGAAGAAGCACTGTGCTGCTATTGGGTATACTCTTGATGATCTTAAGGGCATTAGTCCCACTCTATGTCAACATAAAATTAATTTGGAAGAAGATGCTAAACCAGTTCGTGATCATCAACGCTGGATGAATCCTAAAATGAAAGAAGTGGTAAGAAAGGAAATACTAAAGCTCCTTGAGGCAGGTATAATCTATCCCGTTGCTGATAGTCAGTGGGTAAGCCCTGTCCATTGTGTCCCTAAGAAGGGAGGTATTACTGTTATTCCTAATGATAAAGATGAATTGATCCCTCAAAGAATTATTACTGGTTATAGGATGGTAATTGATTTTCGCAAATTAAATAAGGCTACTAAAAAGGATCATTACCCCTTACCTTTTATCGACCAAATGCTAGAAAGATTATCCAAACATACACATTTTTGCTTTCTAGATGGTTATTTTGGTTTCTCTCAAATACCGGTGTCAGCTAAAGATCAACCAAAGACAACTTTTACATGCCCTTTTGGTACTTTTTCTTGTAGACGTATGCCTTTTGGTTTATGTAATGCACCTGCTACCTTTCAAAGATGCATGATGGCTATATTCTCTGACTTTTGTGAAAAGATTTGTGAGGTTTTCATGGATGACTTTTCCGTCTATGGATCTTCTTTTGATGATTGCTTGAGCAACCTTGATCGAGTTTTGCAGAGATGTGAAGAAACTAATCTTGTCTTGAATTGGGAAAAGTGCCACTTTATGGTTAATGAAGGTATTGTCTTGGGGCATAAAGTTTCTGAAAGAGGTATTGAAGTTGATAAAGCCAAAGTTGATGCTATTGAGAAGATGCCATGTCCCAAGGACATCAAAGGTATAAGAAGTTTCCTTGGCCATGCCGGATTTTATAGGAGGTTTATTAAGGACTTCTCAAAAATTTCTCGGCCTCTGACTAATTTATTACAAAAATATATACCATTTGTTTTTTATGATGATTGTGTAGAAGCATTTGAAATACTTAAGAAAGCATTGATCTCTGCACCTATTGTTCAACCACCTGATTGGAATTTACCCTTTGAAATTATGTGCGATGCTAGTGATTATGTTGTACGTGCTGTTCTAGGACAAAGAGTTGATAAGAAACTAAATGTTATTCAATATGCCAGTAAAACTCTAGACAATGCTCAAAGAAATTATGCTACCACTGAAAAAGAATTCTTAGCAGTTGTATTTGCTTGTGATAAGTTTAGACCTTATATTGTTGATTCTAAAGTAACTATTCACACTGATCATGCTGCTATTAAATATCTTATGGAAAAGAAAGATGCTAAACCTAGACTTATTAGATGGGTTCTCTTGCTACAAGAATTTGATTTGCATATTGTTGATAGAAAGGGAGCTAAGAACCCCGTTGCAGACAACTTGTCTAGGTTAGAAAATGTGCTTGATGACCCGCTTCCTATTGATGATAGCTTTCCTGATGAGCAATTAAATGTCATAAATGCTTCTCATACTGCTCCATGGTATGCTGATTATGCTAATTACATTGTTGCTAAGTTTATACCACCTAGTTTCACATACCAGCAAAAGAAAACGTTCTTCTATCATTTGAGGCATTACTTTTGGGATGACCCACATCTTTATAAAGAAGGAGTAGATGGTGTTATTAGACGTTGTGTACCTGAGCATGAACAGGAACAGATCCTGCGCAAGTGTCACTCTGAAGCCTATGGAGGACACCATGCTGTAGATAGAACTGCACATAAGGTATTGCAATCTGGTTTTTATTGGCCTACTCTCTTCAAGGATGCCCGTAAGTTTGTCTTATCTTGTGATGAATGTCAAAGAATTGGTAATATTAGTAGACGTCAAGAAATACCTATGAATTATTCACTCATTATTGAACCATTTGATGTTTGGGGCTTTGACTATATGGGATCCTTTCCTTCCTCTAATGGATATACACATATTTTAGTTGCTGTTGATTACGTTGCTAAGTGGGTAGAAGCTATTCCAACTAGTAGTGCTGATCATAACACTTCTATTAAAATGCTTAAAGAAGTTATTTTTCCAAGATTTGGAGTCCCTAGATATTTAATGACTGATGGTGGTTCACATTTTATTCATGGTGCCTTCTGTAAAATGCTTGCTAAATATGATGTTAATCATAGAATTGCATCCCCTTATCATCCTCAGTCTAGTGGTTAAGTAGAATTGAGTAATAGAGAACTCAAATTAATTTTGCAAAAGACTGTTAATAGATCTTGAAAAAATTGGTCCAAGAAACTTGATGATGCATTATGGGCCTATAGAACTGCATATAAAAATCCTATGGGTATGTCTCCGTATAAAATGGTATATGGAAAAGCATGTCACTTACCTCTCGAACTAGAACACAAGGCATATTGGGCTATTAAAGAACTCAATTATGATTTTAAACTTGCTGGTGAGAAGAGGTTATTTGATATTAGCTCACTTGATGAATGGAGAACCCAAGCCTACGAAAATGCCAAGTTGTTTAAAGAAAAAGTTAAACGATGGCATGATAAAAGGATACAAAAGCGTGAGTTTAATGTAGGTGATTATGTATTACTATACAACTCTCATTTAATATTTTTTGCAGGAAAACTTCTCTCTAAATGGGAAGGTCCTTACGTTATCGAGGAGGTCTATCATTCCGGTGCCATAAAAATCAACAACTTTGAAGGCACAAATCCGAAGGTGGTGAACGGTCAAAGAATCAAACACTATATCTCAGGTAATCCCATAAATGTTGAAACCAATGTTATTGAAACCGTAACCCCGGAGGAATACATAAGGGACACTTTCCGGAACGTTTCAGACTCCGAAAAGGAATAGGTATGTGGTACGGTAAGTAAACCAACTCCAAAACAGTTTTAAGGCAATATTTCTCCGTTTTGGAATATTTAGAAAAATAGAAAAATAAGAAGCAGTCTGGGAAGGACACGAGGCCTCCACGAGGGTGGAGGGCGCGCCCTACCCTACTGGGCGCGCCCCCTACCTTGTGGGCACCTCGTGTGCTCTTCGGACTCCGTTTTCATACACGACACGTATTTTGGTCGGTAAAAATTCATTATATAATCTCCCGAAGGTTTTGACTCCCGTATCATGCAAAAATCTTCTATTTGTGTTTTGAGCTGTTGCTATTGCAGATTAGAGCAGGATGTCTTTGCAAGAGTCAGTTGGGGAGAGCCGGGTGTCTCATCCGGCACCGAGATCAATGACAAACAACAATGTTGACCTCTTTGGGCCAGCAACGGAGGAAGAGATGGAGGCCGAATTGAAGAGGATAGGTGCCATGGAGGAGGATCAAGAAGTCACTTCCCGCTTCCGAGCTGGATTCACCATGGGAGAACTGCAGAGCTCGGCTATTCCAAACTCGGTTATCCCTTCCAATGTTAGATTTCTTTCTTATGAGAATATGAAACAGAGCGTCATTGGTTCTCCCGCAGCTATGCAGCACCCTTGGGTGCAGGGAGCTTTGGTTGTTACAGGAAAACTCCGAAAGGAAATAATGGACCTCAAGCAGCAAGTCAATAAGCTCGAGGAGGAGAATCGTATCCTGAGAGGCATCATCGCCAAGAACATCACATCACCACCCACGAAATGAGAGACACAATCATCTGGGTATGGGCACTCCCCTTGGCAACTGCCAAGCTTGGGGGAGTGCCCCGGTATCGTATCACCATCACTTTTATCTTTACCGTTTTTCTTAGTTCGATCCTTTTGGTAATATCTTGATCTAGTAGAATAAAAGTTCTTAGTATGATCTAGTTGTGATTTTTGCTTTATAATCCTTCTATGTAATCAAGTCCGTGAGCTATATAATAAAGATTAGTGTTGAGTCAAGGGCTTGATTATTTTGCCATGATCCTAAAGAAATAAAAGAAAAGAGAAAGAAATAAAAAGAAACAAAGAGATCATGTGAGCCTTATGGAGAGTAATGAGCTCACATCGAAAAAGTATGATGAATAAAAGTTGTTGAGAGTTGACAAACATAGTTTTGGTCATCGTTGCAATTAATAGGAAGTAATAAAGAAAGAGAGGTCTTCACATATAAATATACTATCTTGGACATCTTTTATGATTGTGAGCACTCATTAAAATATGACATGCTAAAAGAGTTGACGTTGGACAAGGAAGACAACATAATGGGTTATGTTTTCTTACATCTGAGATAAATTATATTGTCATGGATCATCCAACATGGTTGAGCTTGCCTTTCCCCCTCATGCTAGCCAAATTCAACGCACCAAGGAGAGATACTACTTGTGCTTCCAAATACCCTTAAACCAGTTTTGCCATGAGAGTCCACTATACCTACCTATGGATTGAGTAAGATCCTCCAAGTAAGTTGTCATTGGTGCAAGCAATAAAAATTGATCTCTAAATATGTATGACTTATTAGTGTGGGAGAAAATAAGCTTTATACGATCGTGTGATATGGAAGAAATAAAGGCGACAGACTGCATAATAAAGGTCCATATCATAAGTGAAGGAAATATGCCCTAGAGGCAATAATAAAGTTATTATTTATTTCCTTATATCATGATAAATGTTTATTATTCATGCTAGAATTGTATTAACCGGAAACATAATACATGTGTGAATACATAGACAAACAAACTGTCACTATTATGCCTCTACTTGACTGGCTCGTTGATCAAAGATGGTTATGTTTCCTAACCATAGACATGAGTTGTCATTTGATTAACGGGATCACATCATTAGGAGAATGATGTGATTGACTTGACCCGTTCCGTTAGCATAGCACTTGATCTTTTAGTTTGTTGCTATTGCTTTCTTCATGACTTATACATGTTCCTATGACTATGAGATTATGCAACTCCCGTTTACCGGAGGAACACTTTGTGTGCTACCAAACGTCACAACGTAACTGGGTGATTATAAAGGTGCTCTACAGGTGTCTCCGAAGGTACTTGTTGGGTTGGCGTATTTCGAGATTAGGATTTGTCACTCCGATTGTCGGAGAGGTATCTCTGGGCCCTCTCGGTAATGCACATCACCTAAGCCTTGCAAGCATTGCAACTAATGAGTTAGTTGCGAGATGATGTATTACGGAACGAGTAAAGAGACTTACCGGTAACGAGGTTGAACTAGGTATTGAGATACCGACGATCGAATCTCGGGCAAGTAACATACCAATGATAAAGGGAACAACGTATGTTGTTATGCGGTTTGACCGATAAAGATCTTCATAGAATATGTGGGAGCCAATATGAGCATCCAGGTTCCACTATTGGTTATTGACCGGAGACGTGTCTCGATCATGTCTACATAGTTCTCGAACCCGTAGGGTCCGCACGCTTAAAGTTCGGTGACGATCGTAATAAGAGTTTTTGTGTTTTGATGTACCGAAGGTTGTTCGGAGTCCCGGATGAGATCGGGGACATGACGAGGAGTCTCTAAATGGTTGAGACGTAAAGATTGATATATTGGATGACTATGTTTGGACATCGGAAGGGTTCCGAGTGGTTCAGGCATTTTTCCAGAGTACCGGGAGGTTACCGGAACCCCCGGAAGAAGTTATGGGCCTTATGGGCCATAAGAAGGAAGCACACCAGCCCACAAGGGGCTGGTGCGCCCCCTTTGGGCAGGAGGCCGAATTGGAGAAGGTTTGGGGGGTGCGCCCCCCCCCCCTTTCCTTCTCTCCTACTCCTCCTTCCCTTCCTCTCCTACTCCAACTAGGGAAGGGAGGAATCCTACTCCCGGTGGGAGTAGGACTCCTCCAGGGCGCGCCATAGGGGCTGGCCCTCTCCCCCTCCTCCACTCCTTTATATACAGGGGTGGGGGCACCCCATAGACACACAAGTTGATCTTCGTGATCGTTCCTTAGCCGTGTGCGGTGCCCCCTTCCACCATATTCCACCTCGGTCATATCGTAGCGGTGCTTAGGCGAAGCCCTGCGTCGGTAGAGCATCATCACCGTCATCACGCCGTCGTGCTGACGAAACTATCCCTCAACACTTTGCTGGATCGGAGCTCGAGGGACGTCACCGAGTTGAACGTGTGCAGAACTCAGAGGTGCCGTATGTTCGGTACTTGGATCGTTTGGATCGGGAAGACGTACGACTACTTCCCCTATGTTGTGTCAACGCTTCCGTCGCTGGTCTACGAGGGTACGTAGACAACACTCTCCTCTCTCGTTGCTATGCATCACCATGATCTTGCGTGTACGTAGGAAATTTTTTGAAATTACTGCGTTCCCCAACAATAAGTGGCAATATAAAGTGACGTTCTTTCGCATTAAGATTTTGTGCATCCAACCATAAAAGTGTATGACAACCTCTGCTTCCCTCTGCAAAGGGCCTATCTTTTATTTCTATCTCCTACCTTGCATAAGAGTCATGGCGATCTTCACCCTTCCGTTTTACATTTTATCCTTTGGCAAGCACAGTATGTTGGAAAGATCCTGGTATATATGGCTAATTGGATGTGAGTTTTCATAAACTATTACTGTTGACATTACCCTTGAGGTAAAACGTTGGGAGGCAAAACTATAAGCCTCTATCTTTATCTGTGTCCGATTAAAACTCCATACCCATAAGTATTGCGTGAGTGTCAGCAATTGTGAAAGACTATATGACAGTTGAGTATGTCGACTTGCTGAAAAGCTCTTATACATTGACTCTTTCCTATGTTATGATAAATTGCAATTGCTCCAACGACTGAGATTATAGTTTGTTAGTTTTCAATGAAGTTTACTATTCATACTTGAGATTGTGATTGAATTATTACTCTAGCATAAGAAATCATATGCCAAGAATTATATAAGTTGTTGTCCTCAGAATGATCATGATGCCCTCATGTCCGTATTTTATTTTTATCGACACCTCTATCTCTAAACATGTGGACATATTTTTCGATTTCGGCTTTTCGCTTGAGGACAAGCGAGGTCTAAGCTTGGGGGAGTTGATACGTCCATTTTGCATCATGCTTTTATATCGATATTTATTGCATTATGGGCTATTATTACACATTATGTCACAATACTTATGCCTATTCTCTCTTATTTTACAAGGTTTACATAAAGAGGGAGAATGCCAGCAGCTGGGATTCTGGGCTGGAAAAGGAGCAAATATTAGAGACCTATTCTGCATAGCTCCAAAAGTCCTGAAACTTCACGGAAGACGTTTTCCAAATATATAAAAAATACTGAGAGCAAGAACTTCACCAGGGGGGCACACCCTGCCTACGAGGGTGGGGGGCGCGCCCTACCCCCCTAGGCGCGCCCCCTACCTCATGGGCCCCCTGGTGGCCCTCCGGTGGCCATCTTCTGCTATATGAAGTCTTTCGATGGGAAAAAATAACAAGCCATCTTCTCGGATGAAACTCCGCCGCCACGAGGCGGAACCTTGGCGGAACCAATCTAGGGCTCTGGCAGAGCTGTTCTGTCGGGGAAACTTCCCTCCCAAAGGGGGAAATCATCGCCATCGTCATCACCAACCCTCTCATCGGGAGAGGGCAATCTCCATCAACATCTTCATCAGCACCATCTCCTCTCAAAACCCTAGTTCATCTCTTGTATCCAATTCTTGTCTCCAAGTCCGGGATTGGTGCTAGTAGGTTGCTAGTAGTGTTAATTACTCCTTATAGTTGATGCTAGTTGGTTTAATTGGTGGAAGATCATATGTTCAGATTCTATATGCACATTAATACCCCTCTGATTATGAACATGTTTATGATTTGTGAGTAGTTACTTTTGTTCCTGAGGACACGGGAGAAGTCTTGCTATTAGTAGTCATGTGAATTTGGTATTCGTTCGATATTTTGATGAGATGTATGTTGTCTCTTCTCTAGTAGTGTTATGTGAACATCGACTACATCACACTTCACCATTGTTTGGGCCTATAGGAAGGCATTGGGAAGTAATAAGTAGATGATGGGTTGCTAGAGTGACAGAAGCTTGAACCCTAGTTTATGCGTTGCTTCGTAAGGGGCTGATTTGGATCCATATGTTTCATGCTATGGTTAGGTTTACCTTAATACTTTTGTTGTAGTTGCGGATGCTTGCAATAGAGGTTAATCATAAGTGGGATGCTTGTCCAAGTAAGGGCAGTACCCAAGCACTGGTCCACCCACATACCAAATTATCAAAGTACCGAACACGAATCATATGAGCGTGATGAAAACTAGCTTGAAGATATTCCCATGTGTCCTTGGGAGCGCTTTACATCATATAAGAGTTTGTCCAGGCTTGTCCTTTGCTACAAAAAGGATTGGGCCACCTTGCTGCACCTTATTTACTTTTGTTACTTGTTTCTCGTTACAAATTATCCTATCACAAAACTATCTGTTACCACTTATTTCAGTACTTGTAGACAATACCTTGCTAGAAACCGCTTATCATTTCCTTCTGCTCCTCGTTGGGTTCGACACTCTTACTTATCGAAAGGACTACGATAGATCCCCTATACTTGTGGGTCATCAGTGAATATCTGAGTTATGAGTTTGGACTTCATTTTAAACAATGCGGAATAGTTTCGCAACTCACGCCACCTGGAACACCACAACATAATGGTGTGTCCGAACATCGTAACCGCACTTTATTAGATATGGTGTGATCTATGATGTCTCTCACTGATTTACCGCTATCGTTTTGGGAGACTGAAGGAAATATGCCCTAGAGGCAATAATAAAGTTGTTATTTATATTTCCTTATATCATGATAAATGTTTATTATTCATGCTAGAATTGTATTAACCGGAAACTTAGTACATGTGTGAATACATAGACAAACAGAATGTCACTAGTATGCCTCTTCTTAACTAGCTTGTTAAATCAATGATGGTTATGTTTCCTAACAATAGACATGAGTTGTCATTTGATTAACAGGGTCATATCATTAGAGAATGATGTGATTAACTTGACCATCCATTAGCTTAGCACAATGATCGTTTAGTTTGTTGCTATTGCTTTCTCCATAACTTCTACATGTTCCTATGACTATGAGATCATGCAACTCCCGAATACCGGAGAAACACTTTGTGTGCTACCAAACGTCACAACGTAACTGGGTGATTATAAAGGTGCTCTACAGGTGTCTCCGATGGTGTTTGTTGAGTTCGTATAGATCGAGATTAGGATTGGCACTCCGATTGTCCGAGAGGTATCTCTAGGCCCTCTCGGTAATGTACATCACTATAAGCCTTGCAAGCAATGTAGCTAATGAGTTAGTTATGGGATGTAGCATTATGGAATGAGTAAAGAGACTTGCCGGTAACGAGATTGAACTAGGTATTGAGATACCGATAATCGAATCTCGGGCAAGTAACATACCGATGACAAAGGGAACAACGTATATCATTATGAGGTTTGACTGATAAAGATCTTCGTAGAATATGTGGGAGCCAATATGAACATCCAGGTTCCGCTATTGGTTATTGACCAGAGACGTGTCTCGGTCATGTCTACATAGTTATCGAACCTGTAGGGTCCGCACGCTTAACGTTCGGTGACGACCGGTATTAGGAGTTTATATGTTTTAATGTACCGAAGGTTGTTCGGAGTCCCGGATATGATCACAGACATGACGAGGAGTCTCTAAATGGTCGAGACATAAAGATCGATATATTGGATGACTATGTTTGACATCGGAATGGTTCCGGTAAGTTTGGGCATTAATCGGAGTACCGGGGGTTACCGGAACCCCCCGGGGAGTATATGGGCCCTAATGGGCTTTAGGGGAGAGAGGGAGGGGCTGCCTAGGGCAGGCCATGCGCCCCCCAAGGCCTAGTCCGAATTGGACTAGGGGGGAGGGGCGCCGCCTGTCGTGGTTCTAAGTCTGACAGTAATGTAGGGGGGTAAGTATGGAGAGGCAAGATCTTAGCTATGGAGAAGTTGTAAGCACACAAGGTTTACGAGTTCAGGCCCTTCTCGGAGGAAGTAACAACCCTACGTCTCGGAGCCCGGAGGCGGTCGACTGGATTATGTGTGTATGAATTACAGGGGTGCGAACCCTTTACACTGAGGAGGGGGTGGCTTATATAGAGTTCGCCGGACCCCTCCGGCCCTCAGTTATGCAGGGTTTAATATACATTAAGGTCGGGCGTTACTGGTAACGCCCTTAATAAAGTGTTATAATGACCATAAAAGCTACTTAATAACCGACCGTTAGCGTGCGGAGTGCCTTTAGGTCTTCTCCCCGTCGAGTGGTTTGGTCTTGGTCGAGTGATCGCTTCTTGGTCGAGTGTCTTCGAGTCTGTCGAGTGGAACACCTCCAAGTCGATTGAAAGGTGATTTCTTCTAGAGATGTCCTTGGGTAGGGCAGTTTGGACAGGTCCATGACCCTACCCTAGGTACATAGCTTCATCATTAGCCCCCGAATGGATCGAGGTTTGAGTGGGGAAGGAGTTGAGAATTTCCCCGACTCATTTTTCATGCCATGAGCATATCTGGTTTCGGATCAATGAACATGAGTGATGACAACAACTTCCTTTTCAGTCGCCATGATCCATTCTTAGTTTTTTTTGTCGAGTGAGTTTCTCTACTTGATAGGCTCCGAGTGATGGTGTGGAGGAGATCTTCGGTCCGACAAGTTGTTCTGTTGCCCACAGATTTCACGGGATCTGAATTTTGGGAAGCGCGTGGGACGGGGAGGCCGCAGTAATCGGATGGGATAGGGTGGAGCCGCCTCGATCCCCGCGCCACCTTTGTCGCCACGTATCGCGCGCGCGATTGCTACGAGATTTGACAGGACCGCCCGGGCCTACCAGTCAGCCACTCGGAAGCGGCCTCATATAAGGCGTCGGACCGGGGTCTCTCGAACAGTGCATCCCCATTATCTCTTCTCCTCTTCAGGCTCCTTCGTCACGCTCGCTCTCGCCCCAGCACCACCATTCCGGACGCGTCTCGCCGGTGACGATGGGGAAGGAGAAGACGGCGGCTCTAGAGCGGGCGAACAAGGTGACGGCAAGGGCGAAGGGGAAGGCGACCAGTCGGGGTGGATCTTCCTCGCGAACCGGCCTGCCGAAGGGCTGGATCCAGGGCGACTGGATCCGCTCGACGATCACCCAAGAGGACCTCGATGACCTAGCCGAGGGAGGGCTGATTCCCTATGAATCAGCGCGGCTTCCGAGGAATGAATCCGAGCCGCAACCTCGGGAGGGTGAGCGCATTCTCCTTGCCACCCACGTCGACCGTGGATTTTCCTTGCCTCCTCACCCTTTCTTTCAGGGATTTCTGAACTTCTTTGGGGATCAACTCCACCACTTCACTCCCAACACAATCGTTTATCTCGCCGCTTTCGTTTCTTTGTGTGAGAATTTCCTGGGTTGTCGGCCTCACTAGGGCCTTTTCAAGCACATTTTCACTTGTCGCTCCCAGACGGTGAAAAAGGCCAATCTGAGTGATGAGAGGACTCAAGTGATTCAGATGTGTGGGGGTCTTGGTGTTCAGATGAGAGGGAAAAGTTCCTTTCCGGCCATGATTCTTCCCGACTCGGTTCGGGGATGGTAGTCGACCTGGTTTTACTGCAAAGACCAATCGATGCCAGGGCAGTCGACTGGCCTCCCTCCCTTTACCATGGACCGAGTGAGGAAACCCTCCCCTTTGAAGGTGCTCCCGGAGGAGAAGGCGCGGGTGAGGGTGCTGGTTGAGCGAGTGGTCCAGCTTATCCGTGACGGGGTCACCGGTATGGATCTCTTGGAGGTCTTCCTTCAGCGGCGCATCTAGCCTCTTCAAGCTCGAGACCATCCGATGTGGATGTATTCGGGCTTGAAGACTCCACTCGGATTCACCCGGAAGAGGTCGATGACGACACACTGGAGAAGTGGCTGTCGGGCATGACCGGAAACAAGGACAACCCCAGGGGAGCCAGGAGAGTTCCTCCATTCAACCAGTCCCATGTACCAGAGAAGGTCCGATTCTGAGCTTTTGTTTGTAATCTGAATTCACTCGCGCAGCTGCCTATACTGCGTCGACTAACTTTGTTCTCCCTGCTTTCTTTCAGGCCATTATTGAAATGTATTCAATGCCCAACGGAGAGCAAGAGCAGGACCCAGAAGGAGAGGCGAGCGGCGGCGACAGTGGCAAATGGGATTCTGACGGTGGAGGGGACGAAGAAAGCGACGACCCAAGTGACGAAGAAGAAGTCGAGTCGCCTCCTCACAGGGAGAGGCGGTCCAAACTTGACCGAGAACGACCGAGCGCCCATGAAAAGGCGATTGCTCAAGCTGGTCAGTCTTCAAAGCGTCCTCGGACCTCTTCACCAACTCCAACTCAAAAAGCGTCAAAGCATCCCAAAGTCGCAGAGCCGAAGCTTCAGAAGGCGTTGCCGAAGATTAAGATTGACATCCCCGTCGCTTCTGCATAAGTGTCTCCCTTTATATTCACTCGACGCCCTGTGCTATTTGTTTTTCTTTATTTAACCGGACGAACTTTGGAACTGGCAGCGCTGCTACTTCTAGGACCTCAGCTTACAGGGACGATGATGAGGTGATGGAGGATGCGGTCACTTCTAATCTGGGTATGATTTCTGCCATTCTGTCTTTATTTTGGTCGATTCAACTACAATGTGTACCATTGGGTGATGTGATTTTGTCGATTGAACTTTGAACAGCCCCTAACATTATTGACCTCCCTGATTATGATGATGAAGAGCCCGAGAGGCCTTTGACAAGGAAAAATAGGCAAGCTCCTACAAGCGAGGTGCCACAATCGACGCCGAGGGCAGAACCAGTCGTTCAGGACGCTGGTGATGCCAATCGGGGTTGTGTTACCTTCGCCGTGCCATTGTCGAGTGCCTTGCCTTCTTCGTCGACTGCCCAGGCCCCTGTCGACCCACCTTCGGTTTTTGTGACCCATCATGTCCCAGAGGACGAAGTGAATGCTGCCAAGGAAGCCATACGCCAGGCGGGCATTATGATGGAGAAGATGAAGACGGTGCGGGACGCCAGCCAGGCCGCCAACGATGCCAGCTCGGCTCTCCAGAGCAATGTTCAGGTTAGTTGGTCGCCGCTTGTTCTGTTAGGATATGCTATCTGAAGACTCTTTTCCTGAAAATCTTTGCATCTGTACACCCACTGGGTGCGTCGATTAAATTTTTGAACTAGTGGGGGCACGCTGAGTGCACCCACTGGGTGTAGTCCCCGAGACTACGGTGGACTGCTGGCAGTCGACTGTAGTCTTTGTATTTCGATTCTTCGCTCGATGTGGTCTGGCCGCGTCGAGTGTAAACTGAACTGGTAGTTTGTCTCTTCCGCTCGGTCTGGGCGAGTGGGATCAGAACCAGTGGGGGCACGCCAAGTGCACCCACTTGGTGTAGTCCCCGAGACCGCGGTCGACTGCTGGCAGTCGACTGTGGTCTGAGTTCTATTTTCTCTTTTTTCTTCTTTTTTTTTACTCCCTGCACTCGACTCCGGCGGGCCGGTCGAGTGGGATCAGAACCGGTGGGGGCACGCAAAGTGCACCCACTGGGTGTAGTCCCCGAGACTATGGTGGACTACAGGCAGTCGACCGTAGTCTTAGTACTTATTGTCTTTGTCGTTTTTCGCTGTAAAATAACTTCTCCTCTTTGATTTCAGAAATCTTGTGATCTTGGAGCTCGCTTTGCTGACTTAGAGAAACAGCAGATCCAACTGAACCTTGACTTGGAGCTGGCCAAGACAGAGCTGCAAAAGGTCAAGGACGGCACCACTGGTAAGACGAGTTTGTCGACTGGTCTGTCTTAGGCTTGAGTACCCTTCTGCTCTTTCTGAATCAAGCATCATTTCTTTGCAGAAAAACTAAGAGAAGCTCTGGCGAAGAAGGATCAGGATTTGGCTGCTGCTCGAAAGGAGGCTGACGACAGAACCGCTCTGGCTGAACAGAAACTGGCTTCGGTCGGCCAGTTGGAAGAAGAGAATACCAAGATGAAATCTGCTCTGAACGAAGCCAACAAGGAGTGCACGCGCTGGAAGAAGGACAATCTCAACCTGTGCGAGAAGATGGAAGGCATTGCTCGCAGGAGGGACGATCTGGAGAGCTATCTGACGAGCCTTGCCAAGAAGTTGTTCATCAAGCTTGAAGGTGCACATTTTGTTCCGACTGATTTTTTTTGTGTCGACTCAGCGTACGAAAATTGACTTATCCTTGGATCGTGAATGCAGAGTTTTTCCAGAACTTCGAGGAGGAGACTGGGTGGATTGAGCCAGGTTTGGACCCAATCAATTCTCCCGTGAAAGATGAAACTGCCATGAATCTGCTCCGACTGGAATCCCGCATCGACGGTGTCATGGACTACTTGGCTCGACTGAAGGTCGCCATGTCACGGATCGACCCGGCACTTTGGCCAGAGGCCACGCTCTAGAATGACCTCGAGTCCCTGATGACTCGACTTAACGAGATCCCTGACCGAGTGCAGGAGTGGAAGAAATCTTCTGCCCGGTGTGGTGCTGATGTGGCTCTGTCTTTGGTTCGTGTCCATTGCAAGGAGGTGCGACAAGATAAGCTGGCGGCAATCAAGGTCGCCAACACCCAGAAGCATGACTTCTGATCTTTTATGGAGACTTTCATCGCCGCAGCCACTCGGATCGCCGACGGCGTCGACCTAGACGAGTTCGTCGAGCCTGCTAGTCCTCCTCCCGCGGAGTGAACAAACTTTTATGCCTCACCTTAAATTTGCCTCGGAATGCCGAGTGGTTTTTGTAACCCTTAAACTCTTTCGGGCTGAATGCCCGAGCACTTCGATCTGTGGTCCGGAACCTTTAGGATTTATCTGAACTTGGTTTATCGTTGAATATCTTCATGAATCTCCCGCCGAGTGAACTCGTTCTCCATTTGAGACAACTTTTGTATTTGTAGCGCAGCTCCGAAGGAGAAGGAAATAGTCGACCTGCACCTCGTTTCCCTTGCGGGTCGGCGATGGAGCGCGCATTGTATTTGTGGTGAAGCTCATCAGGAGAAGGTGGCAGTCGACCTGCACCTCGTTACTGCAGAGCGGGATGGAGCGCACGTTGTATTTGTGGCGAAGCTCTCCAGGAGAAGGCGGCAGTCGACCTGCACCTCGTTACTGCAGAGCGGGATGGAGCGCACGTTGTATTTGTGGCGAAGCTCTCCAGGAGAAGGCGTTAGTCGACCTGCACCTCGTTACTGCAGAGCGGGATGGAGCGCATGTTGTATTTGTGGCGAAGCTCTCAAGGAGAAGGCGGCAATCAACCTGCACCTCGTCGTCCTTGAGGATTGAGATGTGTTTCGTACTTAGGCGAGTACTGGACTGCAGCTAAGCCCCCGAGTGGGAGGCTGGCTCGCCACTCGGTAGGATTTTCAAACACTTAGGCGAGTACTGGACTGCAGCTAAGCCCCCGAGCGTGAGGGTCGCTCACCGCTCGGTAGGATTTTCAAACACTTAGGCGAGTACTGGACTGCAGCTAAGCCCCCGAGCGGGAGGGTCGCTCACCGCTCGGTAGGATTTTCAAACACTTAGGCGAGTACTGGACTGCAGCTAAGCCCCCGAGCGGGAGGGTCGCTCACCGCTCGGTAGGATTTTCAAACTTAGGCGAGTACTGGACTGCAGCTAATCCCCCGAGTGGGAGGTTTGCTCACCACTCGGTAGGGTTTTCAAACACTTAGGCAAGTACTGGACTGCAGCTAAGCCCCTGAGCGGGAGGGTTGCTCACCGCTCGGTAGGATTTTCAAACACTTAGGCGA
Organism: Triticum urartu; assembly: GCF_003073215.2. Lineage (NCBI taxonomy): Eukaryota > Viridiplantae > Streptophyta > Magnoliopsida > Poales > Poaceae > Triticum > Triticum urartu. The sequence goes on from NC_053025.1 coordinate 501,604,986, forward strand.
GTACTGGACTGCAGCTAAGCCCCCGAGTGGGAGGGTCGCTCACCACTCGGTAGGATTTTAAAATAGTTAGGCGAGTACTGGACTGCAGCCAAGCCCCCGAGTGGGAGGGTCGCTCACCACTCGGTAGGATTTTAAAATACTTAGGCGAGTACTGGACTGCAGCTAAGCCCCCGAGTGGGAGGGTCGCTCACCACTCGGTAGGATTTTCAAATACTTAGGCGAGTACTGGACTGCAGCTAAGCCCCCGAGTGGGAGGGTCGCTCACCACTCGGTAGGATTTTCAAATACTTAGGCGAGTACTGGACTGCAGCTAAGCCCCCGAGTGGGAGGGTCGCTCACCACTCGGTAGGATTTTCAAATACTTAGGCGAGTACTGGACTGCAGCTAAGCCCCCAAGTGGGAGGGTCGCTCACCACTCGCTAGGATTTTCAAATACTTAGGCGAGTACTGGAGTGTAGCTAAGCCCCCGAGTGGGAGGGTCGCTCACCACTCGGTAGGATTTTCAAATACTTAGGCGAGTACTGGACTGCAGCTAAGCCCCCGAGTGGGAGGGTCGCTCACCACTCGGTAGGATTTTCAAATACTTAGGCGAAACGGGTTCGCAGCTAAGCCTCTGAGTGGGAGACTGGCTCACCACTCGGTAGGAAATTATTTTTACGAACTTAGGCGAAGCGGATTCGCAGCTAAGCCACCCACTGGGGGATTTCTCCCGCAAACAAAAACAATAACAATCACTGGGAAAATTATAACGCTCTTGTCTTTGATAAATAAACTACAGGAGTTTTTCTTATTACATCTCATCCGAGTGAGAATTCAAGTATAAAAGGGGCGGAGTAGCTCCGCATTCCAGGCTCATGGCTCATCAATCTGGCGATCGACATTGTAGAGGTGGTACGCTCCATTGTGGAGGACTCTGGTGACTATGAAGGGGCCTTCCCAAGTAGGAGCGAGTTTGTGTGGTTTCTGCTGATCCACTCGGAGGACTAAGTCTCCTTCTTGGAAGGCTCGACTCTTCACATTTCTGGCATGGGATCGACGCAAGTCTTGCTGATAGATGGTCGATCGGATCATGGCCATTTCTCTTTCTTCTTCCAGGAGGTTGACTGTGTCCTGCCGGGCTTGTTCTGCTTCGTCTTCAGAGTAGAGCTCGACTCGAGGGGTGTTGTGAAGCAGGTCACTCGGCAAGACTGCTTCGGCTCCGTAGACCAGAAAGAATGGGGTTCTTCCGGTCGATCGGTTCGGGGTTGTCCTCAATCCCCAAAGAACTTATGAAAGCTCGTCGACCCATGCTCCTGCTGCGTGCTTGAGATCGCGCATCAATCAAGGTTTCAGTCCTTTGAGAATTAAGCCGTTCGCTCTTTCCGCTTGTCCATTTGACTGGGGATGAGCGACTGAAGCGTAGTTGACTCGTGTGCCCTGAGAGGCGCAAAAGGCCCTGAATTTGTCGGAATCGAAGTTTGACCCATTATCAGTGATGATGCTGTGCGGAACTCCATATCTGAATGTCAACTCTCTGATGAAACTGATAGTGGTGCAAGCATCGAGATTCTTGATAAGCTTAGCTTCAATCCATTTGGTGAACTTGTCGATTGCTACTAGCACATGAGTGAAGCCGCTCCTGCCTGTTCTCAGTGGTCCAACCATGTCCAGCCCCCAAATAGCGAAGGGCCAGACGAGTGGAATGGTTTTCCGGGCTGACGCGGGCTTGTGCGACATATTGGAGTAATACTGACATCCTTCACATTTGTCGACTATCTCTTTCGCCATTTCATTCGCTCTTGGCCAGTAGAATCCCGCTCGGTATGCTTTAGCCACAATGGTCCGAGAGGATGCATGATGACCACAGGTTCCCGAGTGGATATCATCAAGGATCATCTGACCTTCTTCTGGTGTAACACACTTCTGACTGACTCCAGTTGCGCTTTCTCTATATAACTGTCCTTTTATGACTGTAAAGGCCTTGGATCGACGGACGATCTGTCGAGCCTCTTCTTCATCTTCTGGGAGCTCTTTCCTTAGGATGTACGCGATGTACGGTATTGTCCAGTCGGGAGTGATGACCAAGACTTCCATGATCAGGTCGACCACAGCTGGAACTTTAACTTCAGTCGGATCTGTGGCACTTTTTTGGCTGCGGGGCCTCTTCAGTGAAGGGATCCTCCTGAACTGATGGTGCGTGGATGTGTTCCAAAAACACATTGCTGGGAATGGCTTCTCTTTTGGAACCTATTTTTGCCAAATCATCAGCTGCTTGATTTTTCAGTCGGGGTATGTGATGAAGTTCTAACCCCTCGAATTTCTTCTCCAGCTTTCTCACTGCATTGCAATAACCAGTCATGGCTGGACTTTTGACGTCCCACTCCTTCATCACCTGATTAACCACCAAATCTGAGTCACCATAGACCATGAGGCGACGGACGCCGAGTGAAATGGCCATGCGCAACCCATATAAAAGTGCTTCATATTCTGCCTCGTTATTGGAGGAATCAAAGTGGATTTGAAGAACATATCTGAGCTTATCTCCTCGGGGGGAGACCAACACCACTCCGGCACCGGAACCATCCAGCATCTTGGAACCGTCGAAGAACATGGTCCAATGCTCCGAGTGAACCTGAGTCGGCAGTTGCTTTCAATCCACTCGGCGACGAAATCTGCGATTGCCTGGGACTTGATAGCTTTCTTTGCCTCAAACTTGATATCTAGAGGAAGCAGTTCAATCGCCCATTTTGCCACTAGACCAGTTGCATCTCTGTTATGCAGGATCTCTGACAATGGAGCGTCGCTGACGACTGTAATGGAATGATCAGAGAAGTAGTGAGCAACTTTCTTTGTGGTCATATAAATCCCATATACAAGCTTCTGATAATGAGGATATCTTTGCTTCGACGGGGTCAAAACTTCAGAAATATAATATACTGGGCGCTGAACTTTGAAGGCTTTTCCTTCTTCTTCCCGCTCGACCGTAAGTACCATACTGACGACTTGTCCCACGGCTGCGATGTAAAGCAGCAAAGGCTCCTTGCTGATTGGGGTAGCAAGCACCGGCTGGGTGGAGAGCAGAGCTTTGAGCTCTGCAAACGCTGCATCAGCTTCAGGAGTCCACTCGAACTTGTCGGACTTCTTCATCAATCGGTAAAGAGGCAATGCCTTTTCACCGAGACGAGATATGAATCGACTTAAAGCGGCCAAGCAACCAGTAAGCTTCTGGACATCGTGCACTCATACAGGACTTTTCATTCGGAGTATTGTACCGACTTTTTCTGGATTGGCGTCGATTCCCCGTTCGGAAACGAGAAAACCGAGTAATTTTCCGCCAGGGACTTCGAATGTGCACTTTGATGGATTGAGCTTGATATCATACCTCCTGAGGTTGGCAAAGGTTTCAGCAAGGTCAGTCAGCAGGTCGGAACCCTTCCGTGACTTGACCACGATATCATCCATGTATGCTTCCACATTTCGACTGATTTGAGTGAGCAAACACTTCTGAATCATCCTCATGAATGTGGCTCCGGCATTCTTGAGGCCAAACGGCATGGTAACGTAACAGAAGCACCCGAATGGAGTGATAAAAGCTGTTTTGATCTCATCAGGTCCATACAGATGGATCTAATGGTACCCGGAATAGGCGTCTAAAAAAGACAGTCGCTCACATCCCGCAGTCGAGTCGACTATCTGGTCGATGCGGGGGAGAGGAAAATGTTCTTTCGGGCAGGCCTGATTGATATGTTTAAAGTCAATGCACATGCGAAGTGACTTGTCCTTCTTGGGGACCATGACAACGTTGGCGAGCCACTCGGAGTGGTAGATTTCTCGGATGAACTCTGCTGCTAAGAGCCGAGCCACCTCCTCGCCAATAGCCTTTCTCTTCTGGACGGCGGACCGTCGGAGATGCTCTTTGACAGGTTTTACTTTTGAGTCGACTCTTAGGCGGTGCTCAGCCAGCTCCCTGGGAACACCCGGCATGTCAGAAGGCTTCCATGCGAAAATGTCCCAGTTCTCACGGAGGAACTGGATGAGCGCTTCTTCCTATTTGGAGTCGAGCGTTGTTGAGATATGAGTTGGAGCAGCGCTGGGATCGCTCAGGTGAATGTGAGCTGTCTTCGTTTCGCCAGACGACTGAAAAGCTGATTCTATAGCGGGCTTCTTGGCTCGCAACAAATCACTCGGGTCTGTAGTCTTCTGGTATTCCTACAGCTCCACCACTGCCATCTGAGCATCAGTGATCTTTGAACCTTTCTAAAAACATTCTTCTGCTTTCTTCCGATTGCCCGTAACAGTGATCACACCTTTGGGGCCAGGCATCTTCAATTTGAGATACACATAACATGGTCGGGCCATGAAGCGTGCATAGGCCGGCCTGCCCAGAATAGCGTGATAGGCACTCTGGAAGTCTACAACTTGAAACGTCAACTTTTCTTTGCGGTAATTCTTGGAATCACCGAAAACCACATCAAGAGTAATCTGGCCGAGTGATTCAGCCTTCTTCCAAGGAATGACCCCATGGAAACTCATGTTGCTGGTACTGAGTCTGGACATCGGAATGCCCATCCCTTTCAACATCTCACCATATAGTATGTTCAAATCACTGCCACCATCCATCAAGACTTTGGTCAGTCGAGTGCCTTCAACAACTGGGTCGACCACCAAAGCTTGCCTCCCGGGGGTGGCAATGTGCGTTGGGTGATCTGACCGGTCGAATGTGATGGCAGTCTGAGACCACTTCAGATAACTGGGTGTTGTCGGAGCAACCATATTCACCTCTCAGTTGATAACTTTCAGTCGACTTTTGCTTTCAACATCAGCAAAAATCATCAGGGTGGAATTGACCTGGGGGTATCCATCATCACTATCTTCCTTGTCCTCAACTTTGTCCGACTCCTTTTCCTTATCTTTGGGCTGCTTGCCCTGGAACTACTGGATCAAGAGTCGACACTGTCGAGTGGTATGTTTCGGGTAAATGAAATTACCCTCTTCATCTTTCTTGGTGTGGATGTGACATGGCAAATCCAACACATCATTTCCGTCCTGGTCTTTAACTTTCTTGGGGTTCCAAGGTCCTTTGGGTTTCCCCTTAAACTTTCCTTGAGTTATAGCCAAGGCTTCCCCAGGAGCACCTGGCTCAGCTTTCCGCTTCTGTTTCCGATTGGAATTTCCTCCAGTTTCTTGAGCGACTGGCTTGAGCTTGCCACTCCTGAGTCGATCCTCATCTTCACCATTAGCGTACTTGCTGGCAATCTCCATCATCCGATTCAAAGACATATCCCCGATTCGACCGAATTTCAGATTCAGTTCTCTGTACTTGACGCCTTCTTTGAAGGCACAGACTGCTTGGTGGTCAGGCACATTCTCTACTGTGTGATGTAACGTGATCCATCTCTGGATGTAATCCCTCAAAGTTTCATTCGGCTTCTGCACGCAAGACCGCAGTTCCGTCAGCCCTGCCGGTCGCTTGCATGTTCCTTCAAATGTGGTGACAAGCACTTGGGCAAGATCTTCCCAAGTGTAAGTGCTGCTGGGTGCTAACTGGTTCAGCCACGCTCTGGCCGAGCCCTCCAACATGAGAGGCAGGTGCTTCATGGCCACTTCGTCATTGCCGCCGCCAATCTGGACGGCCACTCGGTAGTCTTCAAGCCAAGTATCGGGCTTGGACTCACCAGTGAACTTACTGACTCCAGTCGCCAACCTGAAGTTGGGAGGAATCACAGCGGCCCTGATGGCTCTACTAAAGCACTCTGGCCCTGAAACATGTACTCTGCTGCTGGTAGGTGCATCTCTGTCGTGACCTTCTCGGTGAGCTCTGTTCCTGTCGACCAAACCTTGAACGAGAATGGATCTCGCATCAAAGCCTGGCTCCCTGGGGTCGACTGGAACCCTTCGCCCAACACTATGAGGGCGCCTGTCATCCTGCTGTCGAGGCGCATACGACCCGCTCTTCGGGGAGGGGTGGGCACTCGACGTCGATCGTCACGATCGAATCGGTGATCATATTGCTCACGGTTCCCGTACTGATTACGCCGGTCCCCATGTCCCTCACGCCTCGGGGGCGATCTTGGGCTATGAGCTGACTGGACTGTGTCCGCAGCAACGGATCTGCTATGAATCATGTTCCGTGACTAAGAAACAGCGGAATTCTGGTCTCCTGCTGCCCGGAGTAACGCTCTGATCTGCAGCAAGCCGCTGCCAGCCTCCGACTGGGAAGGCTGAATCGACTCTGCTATACGGGCTGCAGCTGCTAAATTCTGAATCAGAGTTCGATATACCTGCGGGGGCGGAAAGAGCTGACATCGACTGGATTCTGGAACCCGCTGTCGCGCACGCTCGTCGAGTGCTCGCTGGAGGTTCTCCAGTCGAGTGCGCTCGGCCAAGTTCGCCAGGCACGCGTCCTCCAAGGCACGAGCCTCGGGGGTTTCTCCAACGATAGGAGTGTGCAGCGCATCCATGTTTCGACGACGAAGTTCTTCTCTCTGCAGCGACGTGAGAGGCTCGGGGAGATATTCCTCATGGGGACGCGACGTGTCGCCTCCACCTGCGCCTCCGTCGGTGCAGGGAAAACCGGGAGGACTAGGTGGTCCATCGACCATCAGAACCTCCGCCACCGGATCACTGCTGTCACACTCGGATGCGGTCTCTGTGGAGCCAGTCGACAGATCGAACAGGCCGTAGAGGGATTCGTCGGGCTCGATCGTCGTGACTTGAGGGGTGGCCGACTGGCGTGCCACTGCGTGTCTCACCCACCGCTGAAGTCTCGACCGACCGGAGCGCTTGCGCCAGCGGGAAACAGGGAGGGAAGACAACACAGGAGTCGACCGGTAGGGGGTCGATGGTTGCCGCAAGAGAACGCCGCAGACGCACGCGCTAAAGTGCGTTGCCCCGCAGACGGGGAGTGCGTCCATGTCGAGCGGAGCCTCCTGAAGCCAAGCGGAGTCGTCGGCGATGAACGTGAGCGCGCCGAGACGGATCTCACGGCCCTCCACCAAAACTCCACCAGAAACCATGATGATTTGGATAGGAAAAGATCGCAACTCCTCCAACAAATCGCTAAAACACCGGCCCCAAGGTGGGTGCCAACTGTCATGGTTCTAAGTCTGACAGTAATGTAGGGGGGTAAGTATGGAGAGGCAAGATCTTAGCTATGGAGAAGTTGTAAGCACACGAGATTTACGAGTTCAGGCCCTTCTCGGAGGAAGTAACAGCCCTACGTCTCGGAGCCCGGAGGCGGTCGACTAGATTATGTGTGTATGAATTACAGGGGTGCGAACCCTTTACACTGAGGAGGGGTGGCTTATATAGAGTTCGCCGGACCCCTCCGGCCCTCAGTTATGCAGGGTTTAAGATACATTAAGGTCGGGCGTTACTGGTAACGCCCTTAATAAAGTGCTATGATGACCATAAAAGCTACTTAATAACCGACCTTAGCGTGCGGAGTGCCTTTAGGTCTTCTCCCCGTCGAGTGGTTTGGTCTTGGTCGAGTGATCGCTTCTTGGTCGAGTGTCTTCGAGTCTGTCAAGTGGAACACCTCCAAGTCGATTGAAAGGTGATTTCTTCTAGAGATGTCCTTGGGTAGGGCAGTTTGGACAGGTCCATGACCCTACCCTAGGTACATAGCTTCATCAGCGCCCCCTCCTTCCTTCTCTTCTCTCTTCCCTTTCCTTCTCTCCTACTCCTACTACATGGAAGGGGGGATCCTACTCCCGGTGGGAGTAGGACTCCCTAGGGCGCGCCATAGTAGAGGGCCGGCCCTCCCCCTCCTCCACTCCTTTATATACGGGGGAGGGGGCACCCCATAGACACACAAGTTGATCATTGATCTCTTAGCCGTGTGCGGTGCCCCCCTCCACCATAATCCACCTCGGTCATATCGTAGCGGTGCTTAGGCGAAGCCCTGTTTCGGTAGCATCATCATCACCGTCATCACGCCGTCGTGCTGACGAAGCTCTCCCTCGACACTCTGCTGGATCGTGAGTTTGTGGGACGTCACCGAGCCGAACGTGTGTAGATCGCGGAGGTGCCGTACTTTCAGTACTAGGATCGGTCGATCGTGAAGACGTACGACTACATCAACCACATTGTCATAACGCTTCCACTTACGGTCTATGAGGGTACGTGGACAACACTTTCCCCTCTCGTTGCTATGCATCACCATGATCTTGCGTGTGCGTAAGATTTTTTTTGAAATTACTGCGTTCCCCAACACTTTGATGTTCCTGCTTAAGGTTTCTAGTACAAATGTGCATACTAGGTTTACGTGCATAGTTCTCATGGTGGGTAGGACCAATGTGTTCGCTACTTTAGGCACTAGTACAAATGTAGCAATGCTGCCAATGCCATGTTACTTATCCATGTCATCTTACCTGACAAGGTGATAGACGGAGTGGGACAGGGCTAGTGGAGGATCCCATGTCGTCGCGGTGCAGAGACCGTCGTGGACTTCATCCCACGAACTGCTAGCTCAGGAGGGCGAACCTGCTTGGCAGGGTCGCCTTCATGAGCCATCCACGTTCAAGGGGACTAGCTCCTAGGACCAGCCACGAGGAGGGGTCCCGAGAGCCGCTTATGTTTTACGTGCAAATCATGGATGAGTAGGATCTGGCCATGCTCGTCATCCCTCCCAAGTTCCAGGAGGTGATGAGGCAGTGGCTCGTGCTTAAGACCAAGCATGTCGTCAGGTTGTCTGCCAACAAGTGGTGCGAATTTTGGGCGCATGTTCAGACCTTCGAGGGGCAGATGATGCTTGGTCGGGGCTGGCAGTACTTCTATCGTAGCCACAGGATCGTCCCCGGCGACCTCGTCATGCCGTGCATCTACGTCCTAGGCCTCAAGGTCCAAATCTACAACCACGACAGCTCCATCGGGTGCAGGGTGCGCTGACGCAGCCACAACTGCATCGGTGACCTTGAATTTTCCCTCTGAACTAGTTAATATGAACTTGTAGTTAGTTTGCTGCGGTGATGAGAGAACTTGGCGCGAACCTGTTAATACTTTTGTCGAGGGTTAAGCACTGTGTGGTGAAGCAGGAGGCATGTGATGCCCCCGCTGTCTTTAAACTTATGTCTATTTAGCAGATCTGCTGTTTAGTTGCATGTTTGTCTGTTGTTAGCTTATTTACCTGCTAGTTTTTGTGCTGTTAGTGCTTTGCCTAATGTGGTGGTAAGGCCACCACATTTGAATGGGATGAACAGAACACAAAAGTGTATGCAGCCAAATAGTTGTGGTTTGCATCTGTTCATCCCTTAAGCACAAATGCGGGCAACCAAATAGTCGGGCTTAAAGTGACCATTGATGCAATGCAGGCAACCAAACAACATGCAGATGTTGATTTGTTGCCTTTTTTGCTTAACCAGACTCTGGTGAGATGTGGCTGAAATGCACGCACTATTTACTCGAGGCAACCAAACACATCCTTGATGTTTCATTGATACTTCCTTTATCTCAGTTTACAAGTCCTGCACATGTATTTAGGTCGTCAATTTAACTTATATAAATCAATTGTTTAACATCAAAATTATATCATTAGAAAATAGAATATCTAAAGTTTCTAGTAATATATATTTTGTAATGTATGCCTCTTACTAAGTTGATCAAATTAGAGCAACTCCAACGGGCTGACCCAAACGGACGGCGTTTTTATCCTCTTTTTGTCCGTTTGGGTCGGCCGGCCGTCCGCCATCTGCTCTTTTTTAGTTTTGGGTCGGCAGTGCGCCCAACGGGCCGACCTATTTCATAACCGTGCGCGCTTTAGATCATGCCAGCGGCCATGCCGTCGCCCTGGTTTTGGCGCTCCAGCGCGCGGGAAAGGTTCATGCGCGCGCGGGAAAGCGACCTAGCGCGCGCTGGTTTTCACGCTCCAGCGCGCGGGAAAGGTTCGCGCGCACCGCAGCCGACGCTCGTTATAAGAAGGCGCTCCCTCCACACTCTGCCCGCCGCCCACTCGTCTCGCCCCCTCTCACTAGCCTCGCCGTCTCTGCGCCACCATGTCGATCCGCCGCCTGGATGCTTCGGATTTTCGCGGAGTCCGCGAGCGCCGCTCTGGCGCCTTCTCCTTCGAGATATGGTTTCGCGAGAAACATCTCATCCTCGGCACTTTCGACACCGCAGAGGAGGCGGCCCGCGTGCACGTCGGGATATGAATTTTCCCGACATGTCGAGCCAGTGGGCGCAGGATCTGGCGCCTCTCCCGCGGCTTTTCACCGACGAGGATCATCGTGTCCACCGGAGGCGGCAGTGTCGCCTCGCCATCGCTGATATGGACGTGGAAGCCATGGTGGTGTGGCGCGAACGCTTCCCGCAGGACATCGTCGACGAGCGCCAGTTCTATAAGCAAAGGAGGTTGGAGAGGGACGCGAGGAGGACAGAGCGAGCCGCCTATCGGGAGGACAAGCGTTCGCGGAAGCAGGCCGCTCAATTGAAACTGAAGCTACGAGAAACGTCGGGTTGGGCCTTTGAAGACGAGCAGCATACTGACGCCTGCATTCAGACGTCGGAGGAGGACATTACCGAGTCGGAGTCAGAAAGCGACGAGTAGTGGTCTTTTCTTTTATCTGTGTACGCTAGTACTATCTATGTATCCATTTTATCGGAAAAATGGCATGCGGCGTCGGCAACGAAGCAGGCGGGCAAAAGTGTGTTGTTTGATGTGGAGAGGCCAATCCAATGTGTCACCGACCAGCGGGCCCGGTGAGAAAAGAGGGCGAGTGCGCGCGCGTCCGTCTTATGTCCGCGCCGATGTAAATCCGGCTCAAAAATGGGCTAGGAATGTTTCGGCAGGTGGACGAAAGCGAACGCACGTCCGTTTGGGTCGGCGCGTTGGGCCTACTTTTTTGTCCGCGCCGATCAAAACGGACGGCCGCGGACGAAATGAGTCGCCTTATTAAAGTTGCTCTTAACGATTAAAACTTGTAGGCCTCCTTTGGTTTAGAGGAATTTCATAGGAACTCTAGAGGATAGGATTTTTATAGGATTTTTTCCTTTAGAGCCCTTTGGTTCATAGGAATGAATTCCTATTCCTACATAGGATTGGTTCTATCCTTCACATTTCATAGGAAAAAAAAGCCTAGACTTAATGAAAAAATTTCTTTGGTGTCAACTAAATGATATCTTGTTTCCTATTTATACTCATAGGATTTGAGATACATATCATCTTATTTCTTACAAAATTCCTATTCTATAATAATTCTATCCTATGAACCAAAAGAGACCGTAAACTGAGATGAAGGGAGTACACTGGTGTCATTTCCGAAAGAGCGGAAGAGCAGATGTCATTTCCGAAAGGGCCGATGCGTCCTTCTATGCAGGATCGAGGCCTCAAGTGGTTGCCACACCCCCACACCGGTCTGCTGCCTATTGGACGGGAGCATATAGCGGCGAAGATTCATACTGCGTGCGGAGGATATCTCGTTCTGATCCTTCGGCGCGGACGCATGCGCACGTGTAGGCGTCACCTACCCCGAGACAAGAACGTGCACGATCGGACGGGCCAGGCCGAGCACGACAGCCGGGCCCGAGCGCGCGCGGCACGTCTCCCGCGTGCGCCCGCCCACCCACCGACCGACCACCGCCACTGCCACGGCAACACCTTCGTGCACCGACGTACTCTTCTAGTGCTCCTAGTATGCTGTAACCGTCAAGCTGTTTTACCTTTCGCCGTGCGTGCGGTGGGAGGTCTGGAGATGCGGCCGGGAACGCTGCGCGCGCTTGACCAGGCGGATGAACGATCCTCGGGTAGGTTATTCAACTCGCCGTGTGATCTGACATTGAGTGTGGAACTCCGGCACCGCCACCTGCCACCCATTGGACCGGTTGACGCTTCACCGTCAAGTCAGAATGATACAACCTCGATACGCACTCAAGCACATGATGCTCTCCCATCAATTTTTGATCAGGGAAGGAATAACAATAGCTTCACAGTATAGCCCAAACGGCATCCGATCGCTGTCCAGTTTTTATAGTGTTTCCAAGCACTACTATGCTGTGCATCAGCGGCACAGCTTATGCGCACCCATCTGAGTGCGTATCACGGCATTCCCTTTTCCCTTCTGTTGAGCGATACCTATCACGCATACATTTCCGTCCAGTTTCTAGAACAGGACGGCCAAATGCAGCCGGTGCAGGTCATGTCGTCGTGTCTCGTGTGTGATGGCAAAGCGAGACACGGATACGCAGCAGCAGAGCACATCACAATTCACAAAGATGGACGGCAACGCAATGCAACAACCGGGCCGGGCCTGCCTGATCGGCGAGAACAAAGCTGCGCCGACAGCGCTCTATCCGATTTTATTGGCCGAAATGAGAACCCGATCCTTATCCCGTGACCCGACCCTTGGTAGGGCAGCGTAGGGCCGTACGTAGGACCATCGACCCCCACTGGCCACTCCATCCCCCGGGAGCGGCACACATCTGAAAATCCCGCCAGATGATAACGATTAGCGATGATCGTGAGCACTAATCTGAACTTCTTTTTGAGGGGTGCGAGGACTAAGAGCAACTTTAATGGGGCGACCCATTCCGTCTGCGGCCGTCCGTTTGGATCCGCGCGGATAGAAAAGACGGCCCAACGCGCCGACTTAAACGGACGCGCATCCGTTTTTCGTCCGCGGACGACCCATTCACGGTCCATTTTTAAGCCTGATTTACGTCGGCGTGGACACGCGACGGACGCGCGTGCGGTCGCCTACTCCTATCCCCGGGTCTGCTGGTCTGTGACACATTGGCCTTCCCCCCCCCCCCCCCCCCCCCCCCCCCCGGCCAACAAGCAACTCTCGCCCCCCGCCTTCTCCGTCACCGACGTCGTCGTCCATTTTTGCGGCGACTCTTCCAGCTGCCGCCGCCTCGACATCCGCACAGCAACACCGCCCCTGCCCCCAGTCGTCTGCCCCGAGGAGCAAACTAGTTCCCGCCGCCGGTTTCCCCACCGCACAGCCGCCCCGCGACCAAGAAGACGCCTCGCCGGCCCCGCCACATACGACCGGCACGCTCGTCGGACGTCGTCACACTCGTCGGACATCGGCAGGGCAGCTAGCTGGTCTGTGGGCGCCGCATCTCCCCTCGCCGTCTCTCTCCTTCTTTGACGCCCGCAAACTGTTCGACGGTTTGCCAAGGTACGAAAATGGACTCCGCCGACGAGTTCTTTTTTCATAATTTCATTTGCGACTCCGACGATTCGTCGTCCGACAACGAGGAGGAGATATTGGCTGCTGTGTTGGTCCATCACCACCTCAACAAACCAGCGGCCGTTGTTCCGTGGCTCCATTCCGGACCACCTTCCGGCGTTGAATCGTAACCGAGAGAGCGGACATTTCCTTCTCTGGAAGCACTACTTTGATACAACAAACCCATTGTTCAAACATCACAAATTTCGCCGCCGGTTTCGTATGAGTAGGCATGTTTTCAACCGTATTAGAAAGGGAGTGGTCGGCTATGATGACAACTACGAGTGCAAAGAGGATGCCGTCGGCAAGATTGGTTTCTCCTCTTATCAAAAATGCACTGCCGCCATCCGAATGCTTGCATACGGAGTGTCCGGTGATCTCATTAACGAGTACGTCCGTATGAGCGAGTCTACATGCCTAGAGTCCCTGTACAAGTTCTGCAAGGCTGTGATTGCTGTGTTTGGCCCTAAGTACTTGAGAGAGCCGACAGCTGCAGATACAGCCCGTTTGTTGGCGATAAATGCTAGCAGGGGCTTCCCGGGGATGCTTGGCAGCATAGACTGCATGCACTGGGAGTGAAAGAACTGCCCTTCTGCTTGGCAAGGCCAGTATAAAGGGACATGTCAGGGCTTGCCCTGTTATACTAGAGGCCGTGGCGTCTCAAGATCTCTGGATCTGGCACTCTTTCTTTGGCATGACTGGATCACACAATGATATCAATGTGCTTCAGCGCTCGCCGGTGTTTGCTAGGCTTGCCGAAGGCAACAGCCCACCGATGAACTTTGCTATCAACGGCCACAACTACGACAGAGGGTACTATTTGGGTGACGGTATCTATTCTCAGTGGACCATTATTGTAAAGATAATACCCAACCCTGTTGGAGAGAAAAGGAAAAGATTTGACTAAGAGTAAGAGAGTGCTAGAAAGGATGTCGAGCCTGCCTTTGGTGTTTTGCAATATCGATGGGGCATTGTTCGGTATCCTGCTAATACTTGGAGCACGCAGAAACTATGTGAGGTGATGACTGCTTGTGTGATCATGCACAATGTGATCGAAGAAGACGAGCGCCCGAAACGTCTGTACAATCAAGGCTTTCAGTTTCAGGGTGAGAATGTTGTGACTGAGCATGGAGTAGCGGCAACATTTGAGCAGTTGAAGACATGCGTGATTGAGAAACTCACGTGCAACTGCAAAATAATTTGGTTGAGCATATGTGGACTCATGTTGGCAACCAATAGATGTATCTTCTTTTATTCGTTTGTAAAACTATGTGAAACATTTTTATTTTTATTTGGCCTGTAACTATACTATTTATTTGGGCGGACTATTTTATTTGTTAAATTTTTATTTCACAATATGTTGAATGCAATGCAAAAATGGACAACCAGCCGACCACGCCTGCACATATAGGTCGACGCGTTGGACGCGCTGCCGACCCATATGAAAAACAGAGCGAACGCCGGGCGGGCGGCCGACTCAAACGGACAAAAAACGGACGAAATCATCATCCGTTTGAATCGACCCGTTGAAGTTGCTCTAATCTGAGAGATTCCCCAACAACCAGGATGAAGCAAACTCTCGTCTCCTGGTAGGCCAGCCAGCCAGGGCCACGTTGCCACGCCCCACTTTTGGCTACAAAAGGAAGAAACGAACGATGGGGAGAAGAAAGAAGCACACACCGGCTGCTTTGCAACCACCCTGTAATCACATGTATTTCTGCTTTTGCATTTTTTAATCGTAATGATGAGATGAAGGAACCCACCCGTGTAACACACACCGGCTACTTTTGCAGTTCTTCTTCTCAAGGAGTACGTATAGAAGTTACAGTTATTTTTTATTTCGTTTTTTAGGATACTTATTTGTTTTATTTCGACGCGTTGAACGTACAAGTTGCAGACTCATCCTCAAATTTGAACGCAGAAGAAAGTAAACCTGTACGGCGTAGGTGCTAATCTTAGCGTCCGTAAATCTAGTACCAGTAGCGTTTCACGTTCCAAATTTGAAATGCGGATCCATCGGCCGGCATCACGATTTTCTCAACCGAAAAGAGAAAATGAAAAGGAAAAAGGAAAATGGGATTATCTATTGTAGTTTACCTTCATTATACCCGTCAAAAGTACGAAAGCCCAGGCAGTCATTGGCTGGCAGGCTGGGTGGGCTCCTGGAAAATCTAAAACAAACAAACGGAACGGAGGGGAAAGGGGTCCATCCATCCATCCATCCCCACGCAAGCAGGCACGGCGATCTCTCCTCAAATGTAGCGCCGGGGAAGGGGAAAGGGAAACCAAACCAAATCGCCCCCCAATCAAGCAAAGCAAACAAACAAACAAACAAACCGAAACGAACCGAGGAGAGCACGCACGATACTGCGGGCAGGCGAGGCGAATCGAAACCATCCCTGAGAAAACGGGAAGCGGAAAAAGGGCCTCCAAACCAAACCCAGGGGAGGGGAGGGGAGGGGAGCGCAGCCCCCCCAACCAATCCCGAGATCCAGCCAGCCAGGGTCCGCCAGCCGCCGCATTGCCGCAGATCGAGATGGCGCCGCAGCTGACCGGCGCGCCCGGCTCGGCGGCGGCGGCGGGCGGCGCCGCGGCCGTCAAGCCGCAGTTCCACCACTACCACCACCACCGCCTGCCCCCGCGCCACCACCACCCGCCCTCGCTCCTCTCCAAGCTCGCCTTCTGGTCCGTCTGCTCCCTCGCGCTGCTCCTCGCCTTCCTCCTCCTCGCCCCCTCCTCCGCCCCCGCTCCGCGCGCCGCCCCCGACTCCCCGCGCCGCTCCCTCCACGCCCGCCCCGACTCCGCCGCCGCCTGGGGCGGCGCCGCCTGGGAGAGGAAGGTGCGGGCCTCCGCGCGCGCCAGGCGCCCGGGCCTCTCCGTCCTCGTCACCGGCGCCGCGGGCTTTGTCGGCTGCCACGCCGCCGCCGCGCTGCGCCGCCGCGGCGACGGCGTCCTCGGCCTCGACAACTTCAACGACTACTACGACCCCGCCCTCAAGCGCGGCCGGGCCGCGCTGCTCGCGCGCTCGGGCGTCTACGTCGTCGACGGTGACATCGCCGACGCCGAGCTCCTCGCCAAGCTGTTCGACGTCGCGCCCTTCACGCACGTCCTGCACCTCGCGGCCCAGGCTGGCGTGCGCCACGCGCTCGTTGACCCCATGTCGTATGTGCGGGCGAACGTCGCTGGGCTCGTCGCGCTGCTTGAGGCGGCTCGCGCGGCCGACCCGCAGCCGGCGATCGTCTGGGCATCCTCGTCTTCGGTCTACGGGCTCAACTCCCATGTGCCTTTCTCCGAGCATGACAGGACGGACCGACCCGCGTCTCTCTACGCGGCCACCAAGAAGGCTGGTGAGGAGATCGCTCATGTCTACAACCACATCTATGGCCTCTCGCTCACCGCCCTCCGGTTTTTCACCGTATATGGGCCGTGGGGGCGCCCCGACATGGCATACTTCTTCTTCACCCGGGACATTCTTGCTGGTCGGCCAATCACGGTTTATGAGAGCTCCGGTGGAGGCACACACCAGACCACCATTTCCCGGGATTTCACCTACATTGATGATATTGTGAAAGGGTGTATTGGGGCATTGGATACAGCTGGGCGGAGCACAGGCAGCGGCGGCAAGAAGCGAGGGCCAGCGCCATTCAGGACATACAATTTGGGGAACACTTCTCCAGTGCCGGTGACACAGCTTGTGGATTTACTGGAGAAGATGCTCAAGGTGAAGGCCGTGAGGAGGGTTGTCAAGATGCCAAGGAACGGGGATGTGCCGTACACGCATGCTAACATCAGCCTTGCACAGCGGGAGCTTGGGTATCGGCCATCCACTGATCTCCAAACAGGGCTCAAGAAGTTCGTGCGGTGGTATCTTGAGTACTACAATCCTGAGTTGGCTGTGAAGCAGAAGCAGCATGGCAGTAGCAATGGCAAGGGTTCACGCGGTCGGAATGGCAGCACGAGCAGCGCAAGATGACTGACTGTTCAGTTTCTGGATGGCCCTCTTCTGACGGTGTGTATCAGAGTTCTAGTCCAGTGCTTAATTCATCAGATTTTGAGAGGCCCGTTTTACCCAGCGCCTTCAAGTGAAACGAAACAACCATGAAGTAGTTAGTGTTGAAAACTGTTGCTTCTGTTTGCTTCCCTGTAGCTGCGCATCACTCCCTAGTTCCATTAGTTGGTTCTTAGGATGACACTGCTAGGAAGATTTTTCAATCATTTTGGGGAGCAGGCTGTGCATTGCAAAGACTACGATAGATTCTTTTAGTGACATTTGTACCACGAGAGAGAAGGAAGTATATCATGACTGTTTCTTTTGTTCAATTGAAGTAGCTTCGATCAATATTTAGTTCTCTCTGAAGTCTGAACCCTATATCTTACTGATATTCATGCTAGTTTCCTGTATGGTGGTGCATATTGCGTGCACTTGTGGTATAAAACATGTCTTTGCCATGACAATCTTAAAATCTACCTTTTCCTTTGTGGATACGAATCATGTGATTTAGTATTTGTTTTTGTCTGTACTGATCAATATTACCATGATATATTTCTTATTGGTTTATCATGGATTTGTGAGTGCTACTGTGATGCAACTTTTCTGAGACAGATTAAACGTACGCGCTTCTTTGGTCATTGGTATAGCTGATATTATTTGCAATTGCAATGTGCTCATGTCCATCTGCTTGAACTTTGGTCACTGGTATAGCTGATATTATTTGCAATTGCCACGTGCTCATGTTCATCTGCTCAAATTGTCTGATTTGGCTTTCTCATTATGAACTACTCCCTCTGTAAAGTTTTATAAGAGCGTTTAGATCACTAAAGTAGTGATCTAAACGCTCTTATATTTGTTTACAGAGGGAGTACTAGATCTATTAATTGAACTGATGCTACTTATACTTTTGATATGCGGATGGTTGAATGCTATGGTATGGGAATCACCAATTGTCTAGAAAACAGAAACATAATTTCAGACTATCCAAAGGTTTACGCCGATGGGAAGATCTGATCACTTGTTACTATAGCAATCCAGTCCTTTTCTTTACTTTGGGCTAAAAATTTTGTCGGACTTTTATTCATATTGTATTGTACCACCAGGATGAGAATGAGTCTGTGAGTAAAAATGTCCATTGTGTCATGGTACCATTGTAACTGTAATTTTGCTGGAGACTGTATAACAAAAATATCAACTAACTTTACAGGAAGTGCAAGTTGGAATCATAATTTCTCTTGAGAAAACGGTGATTTATCGATCTGATTGTCTAGTGGTCGTGCATTTTCTCGTTTGGTCTTTGAAGATTTTCTTTCACTCTTTGTCCTGGAAATGGCATCGTGAACGTTGCTGATATCTTTGGATGCCATGGTTGCATTGCGAACATGTGATTTATAATTGCTCTGTGGCTTCAATCTGCATGACCATTTTGATTGTTTGTCATTGTCATGACCAACACTTAAGCAGAGGTAACCATCTTCAAGCACACTTTTAACTCTGATGTCACTGCAATTAAGTAGTATGCTATAACTGGTGCGAGCTTCGTGTTTGCTTGGCTACCACTAAGGGCCTTTCAGGCACATTTTATTCACCATCTTAATGGTTACTCCATGTAAGCATGTTTATTACCACTATAGCTTCGAATTTGCTTCATGTGCATGTGAAGGGATGAGAGGTGACGCGTGCATTAGCAACTGCATGTGAGCAGGTCTAAACATCGTGCCCACTAAGTATTCTGAAGGATAAGTTCTTTCCTGGATAGTTGACTACCAGAACTCTTGCTTGTGCGTCCGTCCTTCCGGATGTGTTCTGTCCATGTGCCTTCCTCCTTTCCAGGATTCTCCATGGGCATGTGCTCTCTCCTTTCTAATAGCTAGCTGCCCAAGGATTCGAAACCTCAAATTGCAGCCTGGGGATCATCAAAAGTCCGCAACCCCGGCACTGGCCACATCACTCTAGCTAGAATTAGCAGTTCGAGCTGAAGACCGGCCTGTTTTGAGACTGTCAGTTTGCAACTGCATCGGCGCACAAAGCTTTTGCGTGTTCGCAAAAAAAGAAAAGAAAAGCTCTCAGTTTGCAAATCATTCTAGTGCCCACGTCTGTCATATTTTTTCTGCCCAAATGGCCATTCTATGCAACACGCATTTAGCAATGAACTAGCAGAGTCTACCAGGTTATCATGTATTCTTGTCTTGTAGGTAATGCCCTGGCGTTCAGATATGAAAAAAAGTTCATGCTGTCGCTTTCAGTTTCATTATTGCTAACAGTATCGGTACCAGTAACATACGTTGATTATTTGAACTCTTTTTTTTTTGAAAAATCTGATTATTTGGACTCTGAGCTCCACTGATCATTACGCTTTTCCTCTGTATTTCTATTGTGTAGACAGGTTATCATGTTCGACCCAACTTCTTTACAGTTTCATGATTCTGATCTGTCTAGCGTTGTCCTAGCTAACATGGAGCCTTGAATACTTGGCATAAAGGAAAAATAGTTTCATAAAATAATCATTTGAACAGTGTGAAGTGAAAAGATTGAATTCTAATTTTACCATGTATTTTTGTCATCGTGATAATTTTTACTGTAAGAAAAATCATGTCATTTTTATCATATTAAATAGACACAGTTCCCTTCAGTGTCAGATTTAAAGGATTCACCCATTGGTTTTCCTTTGATTCCCTTTGTTACCTCTTTTCAGCAAGCAATTCTCACCAAAAGCGATGATGAAAAATCTTCACTTTTTTTTGAAACAGTGGTGCACTAGTTATTTTTGTACGGAAAATGAAGTAGTTCTGGACAAATTCTTAGCAATACCAATTCAGTTGGTTTAATCGATCATGCAAAGGCGTGTTTGGTTGCTCGCATCTGAGCCAACCAGGCTCGTGCGAGGTGTATTTGGGCTGTTTGGTTATCTGGTCGACATCTGCTTCTCCGGCCGCACGGAATTTAAAGCAGCTTTGGGCTGTCCACGAGGGAGGGCTCGAAACGGCGGTTTTTGGTGAGCCAGGCTCACTCGGGCCATGTGTGCCCATCCACTGCATGCATTGGGAAGCGTGGGAGACGGACAAGAGGGTGTATTTGGGCTGTTTGGTTATCTGGTCGGCATCTACTTCTCCGGCCGCACAGAATTTAAAGCAGCTTTGGGCTGTCCACGAGGGAGGGTTCGAATCGGCGGTTTTTGGCGAGCCAGGCTCACTCGGGCCATGTGTGCCCGTCCACTGCATGCATTGGGAAGCGTGGGAGACGGACAAGACGCCTCGTAACTCCTCTCCCCCTCTCTCTCTCCACTCACCTCCCACTCTCATTCACACTGCTCTCTCCATCTCCCTCACCGCCCCTTTGTGCTCTCCTCTAATGGCACGCCCGCCATCGCGCCGCCCCCACCCCCGTCATCGCCGACAACAACCCAATCCAAGATCGCTGGGTCTCCAGTCTCTCCAACAACAACACTGACCTCATGACAGCCATCTGTGCGTCCTCCCATTTCTGCCCCAAGTCGTGTCCTTCGGCCAATGGGTGCCAGTCGTTCTGCCTCGGCCTTCTTATCCGAATCTACTGGTCCCTGGGTTCAATTGCGGCGCCGGAGGGAAGCCCATCGGTTGCGATGGCAGCAGCGGTGTTCGGAAGTTTTTTAACCCCATTCGGGGGTTTTCTCCAGGGAACGCGGCAGGGCCATGGACAACGACGCCGTCTTCCTCTACCTCGCGCGTCACCAGGAGCACCATCGCATCGGCAATGGCCCTGGGCATGGCCAAGTCATCCTCTTTGGGTCGCCCCACGTTCCTGCCAGGGTTTGCTCCTCGGCTGGCCTACGCTCCAGCGGCAACCGCTCCGGTAAGTCTCATTTTCCCCTTTGCTCGTAGATGTAGTTTAGGGTTTGGGCTTAGTGAGTACGAGGATTGGATCCAATCCGATTGCAATCGAATCGATTCGAATCCAATCGATTGTTGTTACTGATAGTGTAGATGGCAACAATCTCTTTGTGCGGATGCAAAATTGCTGCATGATCATGTGTTCATATTAGATTGTTACATTAGTGCTCCTCGGGTGTTGATGCTAGATTGGTACCGGTACAATGGTGGTGATACTTTTTTGTTCCTAGATTTGTGCTTGATGATTGTTGTTGGTGTCAAAACCGGCAGACCACGGGGCAGTGGGTGATCTCAGACAGATGGTAACAGGAACAGAGAGACGATGTTTTACCCAGGTTCGGGCCCTCTTAATGAAGGTAAAACCCTACGTCCTGCTCTTGTTTATATTGATATGGATGTATCAAGTACAGAGTTGATCTACCTCGAGATCGTAAGATGTGGTCTAACTCTAGGGCTAGGTGAATGATATTGTGTTGATGTCCCCTCTACGGGCTAAACCCTACGGCTTATATAAACACCATGTAGGGTATCTACGGTTACAAGGTCGGTATCCTGGCGTGGAGGCAGTAAGAGAAGTCTTGGAGTATACAACAAGTCTTCGGCAGATGCAGTCTTGATCACGCCCCATCGTGCGGCCTCCGGAGTCCATCTTGATAAGAATAAGGGCCAACTAGCCCAATCCGAGGAGTATGGGCCGACCAGGTGGGTACCCCCTAGTCCAGGACATCGTCAGTAGCCCTCAAACGGGTCTTCTGCGCGAAGGAGGATTCCCTTGACGAGGACAACCTCGGATCCGAAGTCCTTGGCTCGACAGACAAGTTCCCCCTTTGTGATTTCAAGATTCCACGCTTTTAAAAGAGCGATGTAAAATGAGACCGGACCGAGCTTATGCCTTGCCCGAAGAGATGGGGTGACTTAGCCTCAAAGGCCGACCACCTAGGTGTGAATAGTTCCACCTAGTATGACAACTTTATTGAAGCGGCTATAATGCCCCGGACACAACCGCCGGTGGTCGTTACTCCTGGCGGGATCTAGACTGGCCCCACAGATCAATACTAGTCTTTTCTGTTGTTACGGCATATCTCTCTCAAGGTAGTTTTGGTGATTGATGACAACATGTTTGCGGACTAATCTTGTGTGTTGAATTATTCTCAGATTCTCCTCTGGCACGGGACGCTTTCTTCCCCTCGGAGTGTATTTCAAGACGGTGTAGCTCTTTCGTTTCTTTCTAGGTGGACTAGTTGCGTAGAGGGCACCGTACTATCAAGAGGGGGTCCGCTGGGGTTTTGCTTGGGTGGAATCATCATGTACACATCAGCTTCTCACCCTCCGAGCTTTTCCTATCCATTGAAGAGATCTCTCCTCTCTTCCTTGTTCTGTCTAGGTCTAAGCGGCAGTACCGCACACCCAGCGGTAGTATCGCTGAGAAGCCACAAGCGGCAGTACCGCTTCGCAGCGGTAGTACCGCCGTGGCTCCACAGCAGTAGTACCGCTGGGGGCCTGGCACCTCCGCTGGTCCTCATTTTATTTGAGAGATCCCTTCTCTCTCTCTCTCGCGCCCCAGCGGTAGTACCGCACTGCCTGCGGTACTACGGCCGAAGGGTCACAAGCGGCAGTACCGCTCCACAGCGGTACTACCGCCCTTGACCCCACTGCCGTAGTACCGCTGGGTAGTTTGGTTCCTACCGCCTCGATTCGAGAGGTCTTTTTTCTCGTGTCGGGTTTTGCGGCACTAGTCACGGTTGTAGTGGCGGTAGTACCGTTCCAGGAGCGGTAGTACCGCCCTACCACCGCGGTAGTACCGCATTTGGGTCCGTTCCCTACTAAGTCTCCTCAGCGCGGCAGTACCGCTGGTTGGCGCGGCAGTACCGTCGCCTGGCGGTAGTACCGCCCTGTGCGGGGCTGGTTGGTGGGGGGCAACGGGATTGTTGCCCCCACTATAAAAGGGAGTCCCCTTCCTCCTTCTCACCTACCTCTTCCTCCCCCAAGCTCCATTTATTGCTCAAGCTCCACTAAATACTCCAAGCTTCATTTCCGCCCGATCTATCTCTCTAGCCAATCAAATTTGTTGATTTGCTCGGGAGTGGTTGAGAAGGCCCCGATCTACACTTCCACCAAGGGATTTTCGATTCCCCCACTCATCCCTAGCGGATCTTGTTACTCTTGGGTGCTTGAGCACCCTAGACGGTTGAGGTCACCTCGGAGCCATATTCCATTGTGGTGAAGCTTCGTGGTCTTGTTGGGAGCCTCCGATTAAGTTGTGGAGATTTCCCCAACCTTGTTTGTAAAGGTTCGGTCGCCGCCTTCAAGGGCACCAATAGTGGAATCACGGCATCTCGCATTGTGTGAGGGCGTGAGGAGAATACGGTGGCCCTAGTGGCTTCTTGGGGAGCATTGTGCCTCCACACCGCTCCAACGGAGACGTACTTCCCCTCAAAAGGAAGGAACTTCGGTAACACATCCTCGTCTCCACCGGATTCCACTCTTGGTTATCTCTTACCTTTACTTGTGCAAGCTCTTTATTGTTTCTACCCTTGCTTGCTTGTATGCTTGTTGTTATTGCATCATATAGGTTGCTCACCTAGTTGCACATCTAGACAACCTACTTTGATGCAAAGTTTAATTTGGTAAAGAAAAGCTAAAAATTGGTAGTTGCCTATTCACCCCCCCTCTAGTCAACCATATCGATCCTTTCAATTGGTATCAGAGCCTCGTATCTTTATTAAGGACTTTACCGTCCAAAGAGTATGGTTGATACTGTAGACGGTGTGGAGGAACACTCCGGTGTGAATCCGATCTCGTCTACGGGAGATGGGGGAACTTCGGTCTCTCGTGAGGAGTTCAATGTGGCCTTGGAGACATTGAAAACCTCCATGACGACCGAAGTTGAAAGCATGTTTACTAAATTTCTTGAGGGGCTTAAACTATCCACCGCACCGTTGAAAGTGGGTGATTCCGCCAACAAGGTGTCGGATGCTATCCCCGACAAGGGGGAAGCTAGTAGTGAAAAGGCTCCTTCTTCTAGTGGCAAGAATGGCACCGGCATCTTTGCCCATGTGGAACCACCACTTGTTTATGGTGGACCGGTTCCTTCCACTCATTTGAATCATGCCGGTCCTCCCCCTAAGATTGTGAAAAATGAGGATTTTGATTCTTGGGTTTACCGCTTTAAACGTCATTTAAATCATGTGAACACTAACCTTTGGAGAATCATTGAAGAAGGTTTCTATCCACATGATCCAAGCAACTTCACTCCTCGAGAAGCCGCGGACAATCAATTCAATGAGAATGCTCTCTTCATCATTCAAGATGCAATTCCACCCGAAGACCTACCTCATCTTCGTCCCTTCGCCTTGGCCAAAGATGCATGGCATTGTGTCGTGTCTCTCTACCGGGGAAGCGCAAGCATTCAACGCTCCAACTATGAAGTGGTACAAGATGAGGCCGATGAGTTTGCAATGAAGGAAGATGAAGAACCTCGTGAGCTTTATCGGAGAGTAACCAAACTCGCGGTCTCACTATGAGATCACGGGAGCAAGGACACGGATGACAATTGGATCAAGCGCAAATTCCTCAAGGCAATGATGCCCTACCACAAGGCCATGTCCTCCGTCATTCGTCAAAGACCGGACTTCCACACTTTGACCTCAAGCGAAGTGTTGGATGAGTTTGTGGCCATGAACATTTTGGACAAGACCGCCGACAATGCGGTGCTCCGTTCTCAACGGGCAAAGAAGCCTAACCTTGCATTGAAGGCCAAGCTCACCGTGGAAGAAGAAGAAGAGGAAGAAGAGGAGAGCAACCCCGAAGATATGAAGTATGCATATCATGAACACATGGCACTTGCTTCAAGGCAATTTTGGAGCAAGAAAAACTCGAGGCCCAACTTTAGCAAAAACAACTCGAGTGGCACAAGGGGCAAGCAACGTGTAAGAACTTGCTACAATTGCGGCAACGTGAGTCATTTCATTGCGGAATTCCCGTATGAGAAGAGGGAAGACAATGGTGGCAAACTCATCCGAAAGGACAAGGCCAAGTCGTTCCCCAACAAGAACAACTTCACCAAGAAGACTCCTCCCAAGGCTTTGGTTGTGCAAGAAGAGTACAATGAGGATGATGACGATGATGAAGATGATGAGTCGGTTGCCATGGCCTCCGTTGCCATTGCAACAACGTCACGGGTGTCTCTCTTCGACTCACCCAACGAGAGCATCACTGCCAAGTGCCTCATGGCTAAAGCCACCAACAAGGTAACCTCCAACATCAAAACTACCATCATTAATCATCCTTCCCAAACGGATAGCATTAATGAACTTGAGGGAGCTAATGTGGAGGCTAACGAGTTTGAGGCTTTTATGGGCAAACTCAAGGGAAAATCCAAGAAGCACTTTGTTGCTCTCTTGGAACAACTTGGTGAGGCCAATGACATGATCGAGGCTCACGAAGACACCATCTCTAAGATGGAAGGGCATAGTCATGACTATGCCGATGAGATTTCGGATCTTTCCAATGCTCTTGAGGAAGAGCGTGGTCTTCGTTTGGCTCTTGAGGAGTCACACAACGTTGATCATGCTAAGTTAAAGAAAGATTATGATCATGCCCTCATTGTTTCTCATGTGATAAATTCCGAGAAGGCCAAACTCGGGGTTGATCTTGCTAGACTCAAAGAGGAGTTTGATATACTTGACAAGGCCCACAAGGCCTTGAAGGGTATTCACGCTAGTCTCAAGGAGTCTCATGATCAACTCCAAGTGAAGCTAACTAAGGAGAAAGCAACTTTTCCTCATATGGTTTTAATTGATAATGCAAATGCTACTAACCCGTGTTGTGAGCATATACATCTTGTTGAGGAAAATGCTAAGTTGAAGGAGCAACTTGAGAGAGGTCTTGCGAATTGCATACAAGGCAAGAAGAACCTCAACGATCTCTTAATCAACCAAAAGGGAGGTGTGGCCAAGGAAGGGGTTGGGTACGTGCCTGACTCCAAGAACAAGAAGAAGAATGACAAGACCAAACGACCTCCTCCCCTCATGCAAACCTTTGTGAGGGAGGGAGAGAGTGCCCCCGAGGAGAAGAAGAAGAACAATGTAAAGAAGGGCAATGTCATCCCTCCCAACAAAGCCGGCGATTTTAATCCTTCTTATGTGTTATGCCGTGCTAGTGATGGGCATGTTTATGCCAAATTTGTTGGTTCTCTTCATGAGTACATTGAATGGTCTACTTGGGTTCCTAAGACCCTTGTTACTAACATCAAAGGACCCATTACAAAATGGGTACCTAAAACCAAGCATTGATCTCTTGTAGGTGTTTGCTTCCGGTGGTGGATCGTGGTTGCTCGATAGCGGAGCTACAAATCATATGACCGGAAGCAAGGACTTGGTGGTGGACGTGCACAAAGTTCCATCTATGCCCACCAATGTCGAGTGGGGTGACGCCTCATCCTCTAAGGTATTGGGACTTGGCAAGGTGGTCATCTCTCATGATCTCACGATCGAGAAGGTCATGCTTGTTGAGTCCCTTGCATACAATTTACTTTCCGTTCGTCAACTTGCAATCATGGGCTTTGCCACTTTCTTTGATATCGATATCGTGGCCCTCTTGTGGAGCAAGACTCTTAAAGTAGCTTTTGTTGGGCATGTCGAGAATGGTCTATATGTGATTAACTTTTCGGAGCGACCCACTAAGACCGCGACATGCCTAATGGCTAAAGTTGATGTGGGATGGCTTTGGCATCGCCGTTTAGCCCATGTCAATATGAGATCTTTGCAAAATCTTCTCAAGGGGGACCATGTCCGTGGACTAACGAATGTTAGCTTTGTTAAAGATCGTGCTTGCAATGCCTGTATCGAAGGAAAGCTACATGAGAAGGCTCACCCTCCCATGACTATCATTTATTCAAAGAGGCAGCTCCTTCACATGGATATCTTTGGGCCCCCATCCTTCGATAGTCTTGGAGGTAGGAAGTATTGCTTGGTGATTGTGGATGACTACTCAAGGTACACATGGGTGTATTTCTTCAAGAGGAAGAGCGAGACCCAACAAACCGTCATTGACTTTGCAAATGAAGCACAACGTCAACACAATGCAAAGATCTTGACAATAAGAAGTGACAATGGCACCGAGTTCAAGAACTACACCTTGGATGAATTTCTTAGTGATGAGGGAATCAAGCATCAATATTCCGCACCATACACCCCTCAACAAAACGGTGTTGCAGAGAGGAAGAACCGGACGTTGATGGATGCGGCAAGGACCATGATGGCGGAGTTCAAGTCTCCATACAATTTTGGGCCGAAGCCATCAACACCGCGTGTCATGCATCCAATCGGCTCTACCTCCGCAAGGGCTTGAACAAGACCCCATATGAGATATTCACCGGTAACAAGCCCAACCTCAAGTACTTCCGGGTATTCGGGTGTAAGTGTTTCATTCTCAAGAAAGGTGTTCGGTTGTCTAAATTTGAGGCTAGAGCTTATGAGGGCATATTTGTTGGTTATGCTACAAACTCTCATGCTTACCGTGTCCTCAATAAATCCATGGGACTTATTGAGGAGACGTGTAACGTGGAGTTGATGAGAATAACGGCTCCCAAGTGGAGCAAAGTGGCACTTGTGATGTAGGTGATGAAATTCCTCCTCAAGCCATAAGAAGAATGGGTGTTGGTTTCATCCTACCCATTGAGGAACCCCTTGTGGCCGAAGGAGAAGGACAATGCTTCACTCAAGTGGAGCCATCACCAACCCAAGGCCCACACGCTTCCGAAGAACAAAGTGAAGGCCCTCAACCTCATGGACAAGACCAAGGGCAAGATCATACTCAAGACGGTGTTGACACACCAAGTGATGCCCAAGGTCAAGTTCTCTCCCCCGAGCAAGTTCAAGATCAAGAACAAGTTCATGACGGCGCTCAAGATGATCAAGTAACCGCTCCTCAACTCACCACCGAGGAGGAATTAGAGCGTCGTGCCGCCAAGGTTGCTTCCAAGCTCTCCACCAAGGATCATCTCATGACGAATGTGCTTGGAAGCTTAAGAAAGGGGGTAAGCACTCATAGACAATTAGCAAATTATTGTGAGCATCACGCGTTTGTCTCTTGTGTGGAGCCCCACAAGGTCTATGAGGCGCTAGAAGATCCGAATTGGCTCAATGCCATGCACGAAGAACTCAACAACTTCGAGCACAACAAAGTGTGGAGATTGGTGCCAAGGCCAACGGGGAACCATAATGTCATTGGAACCAAGTGGATATTCAAGAACAAGCAAGATGCCCATGGGATTATCATTCGCAACAAGGCTCGTTTGGTAGCACAAGGCTACTCCCAAGTCGAGGGTATCGACTACGGTGAAACCTTTGCTCCCGTTGCTCGTCTTGAATCCATTCGCATGTTGATTGCATATGCTTCTCATCATAACTTTAAGTTACAACAAATGGATGTGAAGAGTGCTTTTCTTAATGGTCCCATTAATGAATTGGTTTACGTCAAGCAACCCCCCGGGTTCGAGGATCCCTACTTTCCCGATCATGTGTATCAACTCGATAAGGCACTCTATGGCCTTAAACAAGCCCCACATGCGTGGTATGACCACCTTACCGAGTTGTTACAAGACCGTGGTTTTGAAGTTGGGCTAATCGACCCCACTCTTTTTACTAAGAAGGTCAAAGGGGAGTTGTTTGTGTGCCAATTATATGTTGACGATATTATCTTTGGTTCTCCTAACAAAGCTTTCAATGAGGAATTTGCCGCTCTCATGACCTCAAAGTCCGAGATGTCCTCCATGGGAGAGTTGAAGTTCTTTCTAGGGTTTGAAGTGAAGCAAAGAAGAGAAGGAACTTTCATCAATCAATCCAAATACACTCAAGACATGCTCAAGAGATTCAAGCTAAGTGACGTCAAGCCGGCTTCCACTCCAATGCCCACCAAGTGCCAACTTGACTTAGATCCCAATGGTAAAGTGGTGGATCAAAAGGTATATCGTTCCATGATTGGATCCTTGCTTTACCTTTGTGCATCTAGACCGGACATCATGTTGAGTGTGGGAATTTTTGCATGGTTTCAAGCCGCACCTAAGGAAAGTCACTTTGTGGCGGTCAAACGAATCTTTCGATATTTTGCTCATACCCCAAACTTTGGCTTATGGTACCCAAGAGGATCAAACTTCAAGCTTGTAGGGTACTCGGATTCCGATTGGGCGGGAGACAAAGTGGATAGGAAGTCCACTTCCGGAGGGTGCCAATTCCTTGGTTGCTCTTTGGTAAGTTGGTCTTCCAAAAAGCAAAGCTGTGTGTCTCTCTCGTCCACTGAAGCGGAGTATGTGGCGGTCGGTAGTTATTGTGCACAACTCTTATGGATGTGGAAAACTTTAAAGGATTACGGTGTCACTTGTGACAAAGTGCCTCTTTGGTGTGACAATGAAAGTGCCATCAAGATCTCTCTCAACCCGGTGCAACACTTCAAGACGAAGCATATTGAGATCCGATATCACTTCATCCGGGATCACATTAGGCAAGGAGAGATCGAGCTCAACTACGTCAACACTCATGATAACCTTGCAGATATCTTCATGAAGCCCTTGGATGAAGCAAGATTTCGCGAGTTAAGGCATGAGCTAAATATCATTGATTCGAGCAATGTTGCTTGAACTCGCGCACACCCTATCACGCTCAACTTGTTGTCTAGTTTAGGTGTAGGCATGGACATAGGGGGAGTGTTGTTCTCTCAATGAACTCTCCCTCCCCCCATTATGCATAAATTGATCAAGTCTTTCACCTTAGCCATTGTTGATGGCACTTGTGCTTCAAAGACGAGTTTTGGTCATGGGCCCAAGGTTAAAATCTTCGCGGTGCCATACCTTTTGACTCAAACATAGGTGGCCTTGACCATCGCTCTCTTTTGAAGAGGTGTGTCTTGGTCGTTTGCTGTTGTGCTTTGTTGTTTCTCTCTTGCCATTTTTGTCGTTTTGTCGAGCTAAAGCCGTGTCTGTTTAGTTGCCGTGGCGTGCTGGGCAGTACTACCGCTGGTGGTGCGCGGTACTACCGCTTATAAGCGGTACCACCGCCCCCCAGCGCGGTACTACCGCTGAGGGACGGGACCTGAGGGTTAAGTCGAGGCAGGGGGAGGTTTCTTCTCCCCCATACCCATTCACTTCGCCCCTCTTGTCTCTTCCTCTCTCCAGCCTCCTCTTGCCGTGGGAGGGCTCCGGCGGATCTCCGTCTCCGGGGCGTCCTTCTCCATTTCCTTTGGTGGAGTCGATCCCCACCTCGTCCTCTTGCCATGGATGCCGGTATTGCCCCCGTTCCTTCTTTCGTTTTGTCTCCTTTTAGTTCTTGTTTCTTAGGGGCAATGGTGGTTGCATCTCTAGATTTTTGGCGAAATCTAGGCATGAGTTGGTTGGAGAAGGCAACTAGACTTTCTAGATTAGAGTTCGGTAGGATTATTTTTGAATTTGGTAGGCCGGTAGTGCCAGATCTGACCACGGTAGTAGGAAACCACTGTTTCACCGCCTCGTGCTATGAAACTGCTGTTTATCCACCTCAAGCCGTACTACCGCTCCCATTGGAGCGGTACTACCGCTTGACCTAGAGCGGTAGTACCTCTCCCTTTGGGGCGGTACTACCGCGGGCAGGTCACGGTACTACCGCTGCATGCCAATTTCCATCATTCTCCTACCTTACCTTGATCTTTTGTTGTGTTTGTTGGTTTATGCTCGTTCTTTCTAGTTGTTTCGCATTGTTCTTGTGTTTGGCTCCAGGTGATGACCGTTCCGAGCAGCAAGGTCGCCGTATCAACCCCGGGCGTGCCACATCAAAACGCTACCGCACCTCAGAGCCTGCCGGTGGTTCCTCGAGCACCCAACCGCCTCCAGCAAGTGCTTCTGCAAGTGTTCCTCCACCTCCTCAGCAATCGAAGCGAGCCGCCAACAAGCCAAAAGGGAAGACTATGACTGAGATGACCAACAAGGAGTTTTGGGAGAAGCGTCGCCGCAACCCCTATGCCATGGACCAAGAACCCACTTTGGTCAACCGCCCGTTCTGGAACCATTTTCAGCTTGCCATCTACTTTGATGTGATCAAGGACAAGAAGAATCTTTTTGTTGATGTTCGCTCCATTGACACTGATGCTATGGAGAAGGATCCGGAGTACTTTGGCGAAGCTCTTCAGATGTGCACTCAGCTAAACATTCTCAGGATCATGCAATTCAATAAGGATTTCGATGCGGATTTGGTGGCTCAATTCTATGCCACCGTCCACCTTGGGATGGATGTCGACAGGACTCTGACATGGATGACCAATGGCAAGCTGCTTTCTGTCAAGTGGAAGGCTTTCATGGAGTTACTTGATGTGGTGGATACCGGGCTTGATACTCCTGTCGGTTTCCGTCCTCACTGCAATGCTACATCCACCCACAAGCAAGCCCTTTGGCCCTACTGCACTGTGAAGGTTCACCCAGTCACTCAGAAGAAGACCTATGAGCTATCTCCGTATTTGGACATTCTTCATCGCATATTCCGTGAGACTCTCTTCACTCGGATCGGGAATCTGGATATGGTCCACTCTTACCTCGTGGACATGCTCCTTTTGTGTCAGCATGAGAAGGAAGCAAGCACTGGAGAGAGCCTGGATATCTCTCATGTCATGTGGTCTGAACTTCTATCTGCCGTGTCTGAGCGCAAGTGTCCTATCTATGGTCCATTCATCATGAGGCTCATTGAGAGGGCCTGGGCACAGACTTATCCCAGAGTGCTGCTAGAGACTGGAGACTTGGTGTCTCATGAGATCAAGCGTCTGAGGAAGAAGGACAACTGGACAACGCCTCACACAGGGGGTCCATCTGCTACTGCTGCCACAGGGGGTCTGTCTGTTGATGCTGCTGCTGCTGCCATGGGGATCAAGGGTGAGGCTGCTACTGATGATCATGAGGAGAACTTTGGCCCCTCTAGTGCAGAACCGTCGTGGGCACAGAAGCTTAAGCGCAAGATGAAGAAGCTTTTCTGCATGGAGTCTCATGGTCAGTACATGATTCATGTGGCGGAGAAGCATGCCAGGACGCGCCACAAGGAGCTCATGCGTCAGATGGGAGCAACTGTTGTCAGTGGGTCTGAGGGTTAGATCACTGAAGAGGAGGACTGGATTCATCAGAATTGCCACTGGACCGACTCCGATGCCGAGCAGTTTTCGACCCACGATGAAGATGCAGAGATGTGATGTTCGAGACCTTCCCCTCCCATCACTTGGAGTCGTAGTGTCACTCTATGCCCTTTTTGGTGTTTCGCTGCCAAAGGGGGAGAGAGTGTAGGGATTTGCTTCTTGTGTCGTGCTTTGAGTCGTCTTGTGTTTTCTTGTGTGTTCCTTCTTTAGTTTCGTTTGGTGTGAGACCTAAGTCCTAGTCATATGGTGTAAGACATATGCTCCCTATCGCTACCTTATTACTTATGTCTCTTCAGAGTACTGTAGTTTATATTGAGATGCATGCTTGTCCTGTTTATTCTCTTCTCTCATATATCTTGTGCTTAGTGTTGTTGGACTATAAAATATAGGGGGAGTGTTGATCCGAATGTGTGTGTCGTGCCTTATCTTGGTGCACACATTTTGGGGGAGCCCGTCTATATTTTGTAGTTCTTAGTTTTTTTCGTTTTAATTCTTTTCCTTGCGCAAATCCCTTGCTGTCATCAATCCACCAAAAAGGGGGAGATTGTTACGGCATATCTCTCTCAAGGTAGTTTTGGTGATTCATGACAACATGTTTGCGGACTAATCTTGTGCGTTGAATTATTCTCAGATTCTCCCCTGGCACGAGACACTTTCTTCCCCTCGGAGTGTATTTCAAGACGGTGTAGCTCTTTTGTTTCTTTCTAGGTGGACTAGTTGTGTAGAGGGCACCGTACTATCAAGAGGGGGTCCGCTGGGGTTTTGCTTGGGTGGAATCATCACGTACACATCAGCTTCTCACCCTCCGAGTTTTTCCTGTCCATTGAAGAGATCTCTCCTCTCTTCCTTGTTCTGTCTAGGTCTAAGCGGCAGTACCGCTGAGAAGCCACAAGCGGCAGTACCGCTTTGCAGCGGTAGTACCGCCGTGGCTCCACAGCAGTAGTACCACTGGGGGCCTGGCACCTCCGCTGGTCCTCAGCTTATTTGAGAGATCCCTTATCTCTCTCTCGCGCCCCCCAGCGGTAGTACCGCACTGCCTGCGGTACTACGGCCGAAGGGTCACAAGCGGCAGTACTGCTCCACAGCGGTACTACCGCCCTTGACCCCACTGCCGTAGTACCGCTGGGTAGTTTGGTTCCTACCGCCTCGATTTGAGAGGTCTTTTTTCTCGTATCGGGTTTTGCGGCACTAGTCACGGTTGTAGTGGCGGTAGTACCGTTCTAGGAGCGGTAGTACCGCCCTACCACCGCGGTAGTACCGCATTTGGGTCCGTTCCCTACTAAGTCTCCTCAGTGAGGCAGTACCACTGGTTGGTGCGGCAGTACCGTCGCCTGGCGGTAGTACCGCCCCCTCTCAGCGGTAGTACCGCCCTGTGCGGGGCTGGTTGGTGGGGGGCAACGGGATTGTTGCCCCCACTATAAAAGGGAGTCCCCTTCCTCCTTCTCACCTACCTCTTCCTCCCCCAAGCTCCATTTATTGCTCAAGCTCCATTAAATACTCCAAGCTTCATTTCCGCCCGATCTATCTCTCTAGCCAATCAAATTTGTTGATTTGCTCGGGAGTGGTTGAGAAGGCCCCGATCTACACTTCCACCAAGGGATTTTAGATTCCCCCACTCATCCCTAGCGGATCTTGTTACTCTTGGGTGTTTGAGCACCCTAGACGGTTGAGGTCACCTCGGAGCCATATTCCATTGTGGTGAAGCTTCGTGGTCTTGTTGGGAGCCTCCGATTAAGTTGTGGAGATTTCCCCAACCTTGTTTGTAAAGGTTCGGTCGCCGCCTTCAAGGGCACCAATAGTGGAATCACGGCATCTCGCATTGTGTGAGGGCGTGAGGAGAATACGGTGGCCCTAGTGGCTTCTTGGGGAGCATTGTGCCTCCACACCGCTCCAACGGAGACATACTTCCCCTCAAAGGAAGGAACTTCGGTAACACATCCTCGTCTCCACCGGATCCACTCTTGGTTATCTCTTACCTTTACTTGTGCAAGCTCTTTATTGTTTCTACCCTTGCTTGCTTGTATGCTTGTTGTTATTGCATCATATAGGTTGCTCACCTAGTTGCACATCTAGACAACCTACTTTGATGCAAAGTTTAATTTGGTAAAGAAAAGCTAAAAATTGGTAGTTGCCTATTCACCCCCCTCTAGTCAACCATATCGATCCTTTCATCTGCGCACTTTGTCCTCACTCGTGTGCACCCGGGAGCAACTTCCCGGTCGGTCACCCATCCTGAAACTACTCCAAGCTGAGCACGCTTAACTTTGGAGTCCTGTCCGAATGGGCTTCCGGAAAAGAAGGAATTCCTTATTGATATGAGTAGTCTATCATCCCTAATAAGCCAGGCTATCACAGCGGCATACCCTACGACAGGTCGAGCAGTTACCGCTTCCCCTAAATCGTGGCTCGAGGCGGCCTTTTTACTGGCACGTCCCATCGAGGTGGAAATCGTACCGATTTTCTCAGGGATATCATAAAGATTTTGTTTCCCCCATATGCATAATGGCATCTTTCACGGGAGTGACGTTTTTATCAGCGAAGCAAAGGGGTCTCTTGGCCTTTCAATGGACTATAAGAGCAAACAGAGGAAAATGCAGGCAACCACACTCTCATTTCCCCCGCCTGCTGCTTCGTCTAGCTCCAACGCCCAGATCCAATCTCGCACCTCCGTTCCTTAGCGAACCCAAACCCTCCCACCAGCCATGGCCAATACCCTCAAAGGGCATTGGAGTAGTTCCATCATTACGGACGACACCATCCAGGACCTGCGTGACGTGGGGCATCTCTCCGCCAACATCGTCGCCCGCACTCCAGGTGTCGACCAGCTAGTGCCTGCTCCCAATGTAGGGAGTGGTAGTGTTCGTCCCCCACCTCATCCGAGGCTTGGGGTTCCCGCTGCACCCATTCATGCGTGGGATGGTGTTCTACTACGGGCTCGACTTCCACCACATGGCCCCGAACTCCATCCTCCACCTCCCCTCCTTCATCATGGTCTACGAGGCCGTCCTCCGCTGTGAGCCGCACTTAGGCCTGTGGCTGAAGATCTTCGGGGTCAAACCGAAGTCCAGCGGCTCCGACCTAGCGGGGTGTGGAGGGGCCATGATCATCAAAAACCAAAATGCTAACTGGTTCAAGGGCAGCTTCATCGAGATGGTCAAGGAGTGGCAACGTGAGTTGTTTTACATCACTGAGCCACTCACCGCTGGCCAGACCGAAGTCCCGGCCTTTTCGTACAGGCCCCCAAAAAATCTCAAGTCCCAGAGGAAGAAGGGCGTTGCCTGGGGGAACCTGAATGAGGTGGAGACGTTGATTAAGAAGATCAAGTGGTGGTCCACTGACAAGGATCTCTAGCTCCCCGATGTGATCAACGTCATGCTCAACCACCACATTCTCCCACTCCAACTTCGAGCCAAGCCGATGTGGGAGCACAAGCCCAAGGACGCGGGACCCCTCCTCCATTTCTTCTGCGCCACCCTGGTCGGCATGTGGACGTGCCTCCTCAAGGTGGCTAGGGACAAGATCCCTAAGGAAGGGCAAGACCTCGGCTTAGAGATTGGCTACGAAGCCCCATTGGCAAGTGTTCATGTTTTTTGCTTTTGGTACGGTGAGACAGATCTTGACGAGTTATCTTGTTATGTATTTACAGAAGTGGTCGGCCAGGATGCAGAAAATGTAATGCCTGCGCGGAAGTCGTAAGCGCTAGCTCCCACTCAAGGATATCAAGGTCTGCCTCGCGAACCGCCAGTTCCTCTTCGTGAGTGGAGAGGGAATCCCTCCGTGCCTGCAGTTGATGCTCCAATGCTGTGATTTGACCTTGGAGTTCTTGCTCGCGAGCCGCCGCCGCCTGACGCTGCCGGTCCGCCGCCTCCGCTTCCCGAAAGGCACGCTTGTTGGTCTCCTTCACTTTGGTGATGGACTTCTCGCCCATCGCATGGGCGACCTCGTCCTACCAGTGGCCTAGCTTAGCGGCAGTTTCAAGCCGATGCCATCCGTGAGCTAGACGAAGGCGCTCCTCAACGAGTCGCGCCTCAATGCCCTGAAGCTCCACCTCGATCTGGCCCACGGGGTTCATGGCGTTCTCCAAGACCCCGCGCTTGATCATGGAGCAGTTGCCTACGAGTGCCAGGGCCAGGTCTGGGGCGGGCCACTCACCGTCCTCGACTGTTGCGGCCGGTGAGGTCCCGCTGCCACTCGCGAAGGAGGGTGTGGAGACCGTGGGGGCCTCCGTCACCTCGACTCGCGGTGGAGGCATGCCATGCGGGCTGGGCACCTTCTCGCACCTTGGCGAGCTGTCCAAGTCTTCCAAGCCGCCATCGCCCCCGATGGGCGTGACGCGGTGCTATGTGTCTCCATTCCCGCCACAACGGCATCTGCCCTGGTGGCGGGCGCTTCGAGAGCTGCGGAGACGCCTCCCGAGGGTGCCCCGAGAGGAATCGCCACCGCTTCCCCTCGCGCTGGCCTGGCGCCGATATTTGGGCGGTGTGCGGTTTACTTGTGCCCCGCGGCCATGGCGGGCGGCGGAGTATCCTTCGCTGGGTCAGGGGCTCTGATACGTCTCCTACGTATCTACTTTTCCCAACGCTTTTCCTCTTGTTTTGGACTCTAATTTGCATGATTTGAATGAAACTAACCCCGGACTGGCATTGTCTTCAGCAGAACAACTATGGTGTTGTTTTTGTGCATAAATAAAAGTTCTCGGAATGGAACAAACTTTGCGAGGATTTTTTATATCAATAAAGAGAATTTCTGGAGGCAAGAGCCACCTGAGGGGGGCACCTAGGTGGGCACAACCCACCAGGGCGCGCCTGCCCGCCAGGCGCGCCCAAGTGGGTTGTCCCCACCTGGTGGCCTCACAGACCCTGAAACCGACGCTATAAAATCTTATTTTTTCATAAAAAAATCAGGGGGAAAGAATTATCGCGATCTACGAGACGGAGCCGCCGTCACCTCCTATTCTTCATCAGGAGGCCAGATCTGGAATCCGTTTGGGGCTCTGGTGAGGGGGATCTTCGTTCTTCGTCATCACCAACCCTTCTCCATCGCCAATTCCACGATGCTCCCCACCGGGAGTGAGTAATTCCTTCATAGGCTCACTGGTCAGTGAGGAGTTGGATGGGATTCATCATGTAATCTAGTTAGTTTTGTTAGGGCTTGATCCCTAGTATCCACTATGTTCTGAGATTGATGTTGCTATGACTTTTCCATGCTTAATGCTTGTCACTTTGGGCCCGGGTACCATGATTTCAGATCTGAACCATTTATGTTATCACCATTATATCTCTGTTCTAGATCCGATCTTGCAAGTTATAGTAACCTACTACATGTTATGATCCGGCAAACCCGAAGTGACAATAGTCGGGACCACTCCTGATGATGACCGTAGTTTGAGGAGTTCATCTATTCACCGTGTGTTAAAGCTTTGTTCCGGTTCTCTATTAAAAGGAGGCCTTAATATCCCTTAGTTTCCAATTGGACCCCGCTGCCACGGGAGGGTAGGACAAAAGATGTCATGCAAGTTCTTTCCATAAGCACGTATGACTATTTACGGAATACATGCCTACATTATATTTATGAACTGGAGCTAGTGCCGTATCGTCCTAGGTTATGACTGTCACATGATGAATATCATCCAACAAATTACCGATCAAATGCCTATGAGTTTATCTTATATTGTTCTTGCTAAGTTACTACTGCTATCGTTACTGTTGCACTTGTTACAAAATCACTGCTATCGCTGTTACCGTTACCATTGCTGTTGCCACCATTATCAAAACTATCAAACTACTTTGCTACTGATCACTTTGCTGCAGATAATTAATCTCCAGGTGTGGTTGAATTGACAACTCAGCTGCTAATAGTTGCAAATATTCTTTGTCTCCCCTTGTGTCGAATCTATAAATTTGGGTTGAATACTCTACCCTCAAAAACTGTTGCGATCCCCTATATTTGTGGGTTATCGAGATCTTGCTGATGATGCTCTGGAAATGCTTATCAAGATCAAGCAGGAGGCCGAAATATTCAAGGATTTGCCTCTCTTTGATGTTGATATTCTCAACAACTTCATCGATGAATGGTTTGAGGATGCCACTCTCACGATTGATGATCTGCAGCTGCCCATTGACATCAGTGTCACATTTCAGGGCTGCATAGCCAAAGAACTTGCCATTGCTCAGAAGATTGTTGAGCTGAAAAAAAATTAATCATGAGAAGGCTCTATTCAACAAGCATATGTCCAAGCTCTGTGTCATTGATGTTCAGAACTTCAAGCAACTGATGATTGATCCCAAGGCCGAGTTCCAAAAGAAACGTGATGAAGCCAAAGGCTCTCGTGAGCGCATGAAGTACTATGTTGAGAAATGCGTACAAGCTCACAACGAGATTGTGAAGAGAAAGGCCCTTAGGCGTCCTGGCATTGACCCCCGTATGGCCGCCAAGAAGCCAAAGAAAACTGCTGCTGCTAAACCCGAAGCCCCAAGGTCGAGCATTTTCTTCCCTGCTAGCATGACTGGCTTGAAGCCAAAGGTCCCTTCCGCAGCTTCTGAGCAGAAGAAGACTAAGCTGGCTGAGGCTAAAGCCAAGAAGATGAAGCATCATGACACTTCTGATGCTGCTCTATCCAAGAAGAAGCTGAAGACAAAATCTTCAAAGTCTTCACGCAAAGAACGTGCTGCTCCCCAAGAACCATTGCTCGTTGAGCCTATTTCTGTTGCATTGCCTACTTCCACCAACCATGAGCGTCGTCTCATCGTGCATGAGCCTACTACCATAAAGGCTCATGAGTCTAAAGATATTCCAACTGCTGACCCCACGCAGCTGAAGATATTGGTCACAAAGACAATGTTGAAGATGATGTAGTCCTTCCTCAGATCATGCCCAACCCGGTATCATCACCTGCTCCCACGAGCAGTGAACAAGTCAGTATTGGCGGTCCCATGATGCCAATCACACAAGATGCATTCTAGGAGGAGCAACACCCCAACTCCCCATTGAACGAATTTATTCCTCGCACTCCACCAACTCATGTCACCACTCCGATGCTTGAGACCCCACAAGAGACTCCAGACGACTGAAGAAGACCACCCCTTCACCAAAGGCGACGCCCTCTTTTCGAAGGCTTCGCAGAGGCCCTAGGCCCTCGGTCTCCATGTCAAGCATTCCTGAAGAGGATGTGCACATCACAAGCTTAGTTGCACGCCAAGTGTTTCCTGAAGCCATCCCTTCAGCTACTGCTCAAGAATTTGAAGCCAAAGCGGCTGAAGATATTCCCTCCACCATAGAACCAATTGGAAATGAAGAAGTGATTGTGCCAGACCCCCCAATCCTTGAAGCCACTGAAGTTGAGGCCGATGCGGCTGCCAACACCACCAATGATGAAGCCAATGACATTGTCATGGCTGAAGATAATATGTAGCCTGATGCCACTGAAGACATTATGCAGCCATCCACCTCGGATGTGGCTGCTGCTCCTCATGTGCCTCACACCATGGAATGTGCATTCTATCGTGGTGAGCTTGTTACTGTCAAGTTGCCAATCTTGACGCCTCCAGCTACTCATGGTCCCCAATATGATTACCATGTTGAGCATAGGCCTCAGACGCAAAAGCCAAAGCCCAGACTACCAAGGCTTCCAAGTGCTATCACAAATCAGGGTGCCTTCGGTGTCTTGAGCTTCAGAGATCACAACACTTCCTTTGACAAGGGCAAGAACCCTTACAAGCAGCCAAAGTCTCATCTGACAGGTTCTGGAGCCACCAGCAACGGAGCTACTATTCCTGCATTTTCTACAATCAAGACATGATCTTTCCCCACAAGTGTCTTGACTGTGATGCCATTGCTGGGCTGCCTTGCCTTGAAGAAGCCCCTGATTGCTTCTGTGAAGTTGGCATGCTCCCATTTGTCGTTGACAAGGAGCACTGGAATCAAGAGCTTCTTCTGCAATTCTATGCCACTCTCCACATATCAGGTTACAACAGAGATCCGAAGACATGGGTCCTTGAGTGGATGTGAGGGGATGTCCATCATGAAGCCAAAGCTCGGGATATCATCGAGCTCACTTCCCCGCCCACTCCTAGTGATCTGTACGAACCAGGTTGTCCGCGCCATGTGCAAGCACTGCAGAGTGTCTTCCAGAAGCCTGAGCCAAACATGAGTCAAATGCTTAGTATGATGAAGCCCTTGCATGTTGATGCTGAATACCCAAAGGAGTTCTATGTCCAAGACATTGAGTATCTGCCCCACACTATATATCACATTTGGAGGCATACTCTGTAGCCAATCAAGGGTCATTCTCCTAATGCCAAGATTGAAGGCACCATGAAGACATTGGTCTTCTATATTGTCAATGGCATCAGATTCAACACTCAAGTTTTATGCCTTCATTCGCTAGT
The DNA here is from genome assembly GCF_003073215.2 of Triticum urartu. NCBI lineage: Eukaryota > Viridiplantae > Streptophyta > Magnoliopsida > Poales > Poaceae > Triticum > Triticum urartu. The sequence continues at coordinate 501,645,523 of NC_053025.1, forward strand.
TTGCTGCTTCCAAAATTGATCTCTTTGGCCTTAAGTTTTATGCTCCATGGGTTATGCGGCTCATTAAGCTTCACTCTATCATAAACTATCAAGCTTCAGTGCGCAACCATGTTGTATTCCTGCCCGAAGTTGATATGTCATATGAAGCCATATACCCAGAGCCTGCCAAGAAGCCAATACGTGAAGACAATGTCGCCTTTCAAAGCTTCACTCAACCTATTGAAGGCATTCATGTGCCTAATCCTCCTGCTCCTACTGGTCCTCTTGCTGGTCAGCTTCGTCTGCCACATCGTGCAAACACTGATGTAACAGCCAACACGGTAGCTCAAAAGCCTTAGAAGTGTGCTCGTGTCCTGAGTGACAGAGAGCTTCTTGTATCACTTCACCAGAAGTAGGATAGGTATCATGACTGGCTGAAGAGCTAGATGAAGAGTCTTCTCATTGATGTCAATCGCATATGCAACCTTGCAACCAAGAACTCATTTGTTGCACATGAAGCCCGTCGGCGGTCCTGGAAGAGCCTCACACTGCTTTGTTCTGAAGTTGATCTTCAAGTAGATGGCTTCACTGAGCGCTTCAAGTTTGACTCCAGGCCTCCGCAATCAGCAAGTTGGCATCCAACTCCTTCCTTTGAAGATTCTAAGTATTCATCTTCGGCTCCAATTTTTGTTGCGAGAGTCATTGGTGAAGAGGACGACACTACTTCATTAGTGATGGCTTCACTGCACCAAGATTCTGCATCAAGCCCCTCTGCTCCGCCCAACTCCAACATCGACCCGACTGCCCCAACATCTTCACCAACACCGCCTCGGAACGAGTAGACACTCTAGGTCTCCAAACCTTTTTGGTCATTCTTGACAAAAGGGGGAGAAGCATATGAGTTGATACTCTTCAAGCGGGTTGATATGGGTCGGGTGCTTATTTTTGCTAAGTTCTTACAACTCTCGTTCTTGAACTGTTGGCTTTTGAGTTGTAATACTTAAAACTTGATGGTTGTCTGCCACTTTTGCTGCTACTGTTTGATGCGATGATAAATCCCTCATGAAGTCATTCTGCAGACGCCCATTTCTCATTATGCATTTCCTTATCTTCATTACATTTGTGTATGCATGATGAATTGTCTTCATGTGTTGAAGAAGATCTCCACAAAGCAAAACCTGCCATGTGCATGTGCATTCAAAGGCAAAATATTTATATACACATCTTCAGGGGGAGCCTCTTTCAACATATGAAGACAATGCCCATGAACTTTAACTTTCACATACTTTTATCCCCGTTGAAAACTTCAACGAGTTTGTCATCAATCACAAAAAAGGGGGAGATTGTAAGTGCATCTAGTGCCACCCCTAGTTGGTTTTGGAGTATTGATGAAAAACATGGTTGAGGGACTAATGTGTTTGTGAGAATTGCAGGATAACACAATTAGTAGTCCTAAAAATGTATGAAGACACTGAAGAGAATGGTGGTTCGTGAAGACATCCACGCTGAAGATAATGATGCGTGAAGACATTCACTTAAAGACTATGGAGTGCGAAGACATAGTTTCTTAGGTAGTTCCCTTTTCTTCTTTATTGAGTCATAGGCACCACCGAACTGTTAAGTGGGGTCCAAGTGAACAAAGTCAGATGAATGATGTGCTGCTCAACCAAAATCCTATGTCTTCGAGCAAAGACAATGAGAGCAAATCCTATCCAGAGTTGGATGAGTCAGCTTTGCTTGTAGCCCAAGACAAGTTGCCATGTGTGTTTGAAATCTGACCGTTGGACACGTGTCGGTTCCTTAGTGACCCAGGGTCATTTCGGACATATCATGTCGGGTTGCCTCCTGGCTATAAATAGCCCACCCCTACACCATAAATTGGTGGCTACTTAGAGTTAGTGCACGGCTTTTGTCGTTTGAGAGCAACCCACCTCCGAAGCCTTTGATAGAGAGATCCTTGCGAGGACAAAGCCCAAAACACCCAGGGCCAAAGAGTGTTAGGCATCACCGAAGTCTTTCTATCTGCATGGCCTGAAGACTTGTTACACTTGAGGACTGTGCATCCTCCAGCCGGTTAGGCGTCATGTTCTAAGGATCCAAGAGTCATTGTGGATCGCCGGTGAACGAAGTCTGTGAAGGTTTGGAAGTATACCTTGAAGACTTACGAGAGTGATTGGGCGAGGACTGGGTGTCCTTATCTCAAGGGGAATGAGGTGAAGACACAGTCTTCTGAGTTCAATCTCAGCCTCCCTAACTAGACGTACAGTTGTCACAACAACCGGAACTGGTCTACCAAATCCTTGTCATCACCAAGTTACTGGTTCTATCCCCTACCTTCTTTACATTTTAGTTTGTCTTCATGAAGTCATTGCTTGCTTGCCTGATCTGTTTGACTTCACTCTGTAAAGACTATTACCTATTTGGCTTCATACTGTCTTCCATTCGATCCATTCTACCTAGCTTCCATTAGGCTTCATGCTTTATTGCATCATCTTGTAACCCAGAGATTGTCAAAGGCCTCTTTCAGATCATCTATCAAGGTCTCCTTTTTCTTGGATTTCACAACAATATCATCCACATAAGCATGAACATTGCGTCCAATCTGGTCATGAAGGCAACTCTAAACACACCGCTGATAAGTCGCCTAGGCACTCTTGAGCACAAAAGGCATAGACACATAGCAGAAGGCTCCAAAGGGAGTGATGAAAGCGGTCTTATGCTGGTCCTTAACTGCCATCTTGATCTGATGATAACCAGAATAAGCATCCAGAAAGCTCAAACGCTCACAACCCGCCATAGCATCAATAATCTGATCAATACGAAGGAGAGCAAAAGGGTCAGCCAGACATGCCTTATTAAGATCTGTCTAATCCACGCACATGCGCCAGGTGCCATTTTTCTTAAGTACCAGCACCGGGTTAGCCAACCATTCAGGATGAAAAACTTCAATGATGAACCTAGCCGCCAAGAGCTAGGCCACTTCCTCACCATTGGCCTTACGCCTCTCTTCATTAAAACGACGAAGGAATTGCTTGACCAGTTTAAACTTTGGATCAACATTGAGAGTGTGCTCAGCGAGTTCCCTCGGTACACCTGGCATGTCTGAAGGCTTCCATGCAAAGATGTCCCGGTTCTCATGGATGAACTCGATGAGCGCGCCTTCCTATTTCGGATCCATATTAGCACTGATACTGAACTCCTTGGATGAGTCAGCAGGAACAAAGTCAACCAGCTTAGTGTCATCAGCCGACTTAAACTTCAACAAAGGGTCATGCTCTATGGTTGGCTTCTTCAAAGGTTTCATATCGGCCAGGTCAACATTGTCTTTGTAGAACTTCAGCTCCTTTGTTGCACAAACAGACTCAGCATAAGCGTCATCTCCCTCTTCGCACTCCAAAGCTATATCTTCCTATTGCCGTGTACTATTATAGTGCCCTTACGACCTGGCATCTTAAGCTGCAAATAAACATAACAAGGTCGTGCCATGAATTTAGCATAAGACGGCCATTCAAACAGGGCGTGATAAGGGCTCTTGATCTTTACTACTTCAAAAGTCAATGTCTCAGCTCTAAAATCATGATCATCTCCAAAGGCCACTTCCAAAGCTATCTTACCCACCGGGTACGCCGACTTACCGGGCACCACCCCATGAAAAATAGTAGAAGATGGCTTAAGATCTTTGTCAGTCAAATTCATACGGTGAAAAGCATCATAACAACGGATATTGATGCTGCTGCCTCCACCCATGAGCACTTTAGTGAACTTGTACCCTCCAACCTGAGGTGCAACCACCAAAGCCAACTGACCCGGATTGTCAACCCGGGGCGGGTGATCCTCACGGCTCCATACAATAGGATGTTCAGACCATCGCAAGTAGCGAGGGACTGCTGGCTCAACCGCGTTCACTGCTCGTTTATGAATCTTCTGATCTTGTTTGCACAAGCTCGTGGTGAATACATGATATTGACCACTATTCAGCTACTTCAGATTACTCTGATAACCAAACTATTGCTGCTGATTTCCTTGATTAGATTGTGATTACAACCACCTTGATTTCCTTGGCCCTGAAAACCAGAGCTTAAGCCGCCGCCCCCGAGGCCAGGTCCATGGGAGCTGGATCCTGAACCGCCATTCGGGCCATGGTTATTCTGGAAAAAAACTGGAATTCATGTAATCCCTCATGATGAAGCAATCCTTCCATAGATGACTGCACGACTTCTCTTGCGTCCCGTGCTTCGGCCAAGGCTGATTCATCATTGCCTCAAGGTTGAACTTTGTCCCGCCAAACCGGGGTACTGATGACTACCCCTTAGGACGCTGATTATTATTATGCGTATTGGTATTCGCCACAAAGTCTAAACCGCCGCCAGACTTGCGCTTACCATTGCCACCTTGACCCGCCATATTATGTTGCTGTCCCTTTGTATTGCCGCTCTTCTTTCCCTTGCCAGCCTTCTCTTCATCAGACTCGGGGTCTTTTGTACTATCAGAGTCGGCGTACTTAACAAGAGCCACCATGAACTCTCCCATATCATTGCAGTTGCGCTTAAGCCGCCCCAACTTCTGCTTAAGGGGAAGGAACCGTCAATTCTTCTCCAACATCAGGACGGCTGAACCGGCATTGATCTGTCTGATGAGTGGATAACTGCCGAGATCCGGCGGACCCAATTGGTTGTTGACTCGATCTCACCTTGGACGCAAGAATCCAGATCAAGAATCGACATAGGCTGCTTGCATGTGTCTTTGAAATTTTGAATAAAATGTGCCTTCAATTCGGCCCATGATCTGATGGATTTAGCAGGCAATCCCTTCAGCCAAGTACGTGCCGGCCCATCCAACATCACGGTGAAGTATTTAGCACATGCAGCATCGCTGACATCCAACATCTCCATGGCCATCTCATAGCTCTCAATCCGGGCCTCTAGGGGTTGATCCGCCGTGTAATTAGGCACCTTGCGGGGCCCTTAAAATCCTTGGGTAAGCGCTCGTTATGAAGAGCCGGCACTAAACATGGCACACCAAGGGTTCTAGAGGTCACCGCTGTCTCCAGAGATGCCGACAGGTAAATTGGAGATTGTTGATGAGCCGCTAGCTCAGCCTCCCGACGCGCCCTGCCCTGATCCACCAAAGCCTGAGCATCTTTACCAGCATGCGACGAGTCATGCCTACGAGGCTGGTTATGGTGTCGCTCACTGCTTGAGACTACTGGCGAGTCAATATGCCCGCCGTAACTCCGGCTTGGACGAGGGGTTGAATGAATCCGCTCACGACTGGACGAATAAGCCGCCTATTGAGCCACCGCCGTCTGAAGAAGCTCGCCAACCCTCCATATCTCCATTGCAGCTGGAGACTCATCTTCCATAGGGAGAGCCGCCAATCGCGTATCCGCAGCAATCATATTGTCTAGAGGATTAGAATAATGACCCAGTGGTGTCGAAACATGCTATGGTGGAGTCAAATTCAAATGAGGCGGGTCTATAGCACGTGGCTGAACCGGCGCTCCGATCACGGGTGTCTCAATGGCCCGGTTCACCACGGGCGGGTCACTGGCCCCTGCCCTAGGCGTGTTGAAAAGGTTCCTAGCCTCAAACACTATAGGTAGACGGGTCTGGTGCCTCCTCCGCATAATAGCGTTTGAAGCATTCTGATCCAAGGTGAGCCAGAATGACTCTGCCTGGATCCGCTGTGATTGCGCGTCCAAGGCGGCCCGCTCCGTTTCCATCCTAGCGTTCTTAGTAGCAAGTTCTTCCTTGGCTTGACCTATCTCATCTCGCAGCTTCGTGACATCCACCTTATGTTGTTCTTGAGTCTCTGGGGTTACCTCTGTCCCCATTAAAGTCGCCAAAACATCCAATAGCTTGGTCAAAACCTGAGCCGGCGGGCGCGCAGAGCCGCTAGCACCAGCCGTCGCCGCAGCCGTTGAGCTGGAGGTCATCGCCGCAGCGGTCGTCAAACCGAGCACCGGTTGTGTACCGGCCATGAAGATCGCAACCCTGTTCGGCGGCTGATAGTGGTCCGGAATATTGTCACCATCGGAACAGCCCCCAAGCCTGCCGTCTCGTAGTTGATACATTGAATCGGTCTCACCAGTTGAAGACTCACCATCAGAGCAGATTACCGTCTCTCCCATAGACACAGATCCTTCCACAAGATCCGCCACATGGATGAAACCAACAAAAGCATGCTTCACGACGGCTTGAACCTTGGCGTGTCATGCGCACTGAGCCATCTCGACGATGTTGGTGCAGGTGTCTGGCTCAGGCTCCGACTCGTCAATCCATCCGATGAAGACATGGATTCCACCAAAGGGGACCCGGTACCTGTACTCAATTGAGCTAGCCTCGGGGCCCTAGCCATCATCATCGATGTAGAGCTTGCCGCGATGACTCATGGTCATCCGGCCCACGTCGTATCCCTTGATCCCTGCGAAGTTGCCCTTCAAGAACTTGAAACCACCGTGCGCAGGCCCCACAGTGGGCGCCAACTGTCGTGGACTTAACACGACAGATGCACCATCAAAAGTACTTAGGCGTGGAGCCATCGCAGCTAGGTTAGCTTGAAAGGGGTTAAAATGGGACAAAGGACATAGAGAGTTTACCCAAGTTCGGCCCCTCTCAACGAGGTACAAGCCTACTCCTGCTTTAGGTTTTATTGCTTGGGTTTCGATTACCAGGGAAGGAATATGCTTGACCTAGTTCCCGATGAGTTGTTTCTTGAGTTAACCCGCCGCCGGGTCACCCCTTTATATACACAGGTTGATGCCCGACGTCTTTGTAGAGTACCGGCCAACTCATACACAACGTGTCTGGCTCGGTAACTAACTAAGCTTGCCTTACAATACAAGTTTAACATATGGCGGCTGACGCCCGTGGGCCTCAAGACGTCCCCGAGTCTTGGTGTCGGTGTCAAAATTGGCCGATCTCGGGTAGGGGGTCCCGAACTGTGCGTCTGAGGATCGAAGGTAACAAGGGACACAGGGAACACGATGTTTACCCAGGTTCGGGCCCTCTTAATGGAGGTAAAACCCTACGTCCTGCTTGATTGTATTTGATGAGTATGGGGGTTACAAGAGTCGATCTACCTCGAGATCATAATGGCTAAACCCTAGATGTCTAGCCTATATGAATTCTGATGATCCCTATGGACTAAACCCTCCAGTTTATATATACACCAGAGGGGTACAAAGGCGGTTTACAAGGGAAGGAAACAATACATCCGGTCTCCAATCTTGCCCTCCATGCATCCAGGAGTCCTATCCGAACACGGGGAACAATCTTCTATTTTATCTTCACGGCCCATCAGCCCGACCCATGCTTGAGTAGACCGGACACCTGAGGACCACCGAATCCAGGTCTCCCTCAGTAGCCCCCGAACTTGCCTTCAATGACGACGTACTATCTGGCTTATGCCTTCGGCTTTGCAAGGCGGGTTCTTCATTATACTTCAGACCAATGATAGTCTAGTTCTGTCCTCCATGTTCTGTCTTTATGACTTCTTCATGTCGTCGCTTTGTTTTCTGTGCGCCGGATGAATAAAACGGTTCATGATTTTTTGCAAATAAGCCCCTCATCACGGTCGGATGACATCTATATAAGGAGATTTAGATCCCCAAATGCCATCTCACATTGCGCAGAAGAAAAACCATCAAGATTAGCTACGAAAAAAGCCTTCCAACATGGCCAATGCCCCAGGCTCCTCTTTGCGCCCCCATGGCCCTCAAGAGGGTGATTGGCAGAGTTGCTCAGTGCCTCATCTTCAGCTGAGTCGACTCTAGACGCAAGGCTATCTTCCCCTTGCAGATCTAGTCCCCGTTCGAACGAGAGTGGCCTCAATCGGTAACGATGTGATGGCTGAGAACTTCCCCAACCCCAATAAGGAGGAGAGGGTGTGCTTTGTCACATTCCTATTGCGAGGCCTAGGATTACCAATCCATCCCTTTCTCAGGGTCCTATTGGAATTTTACGGCATCCAACTGCACAACCTCACCCCAGGTTCGATTCTGCACATCTCAGGTTTCGTTGCCCTTTGCGAACTATTCTTAGGCATTGAGGCCCATTTTGAACTATGGAGGAAGTTCTTTTGCCTCGTTCCCCGCCATCGAGGAGGCTCCATATTTGAAGTGGGTGGTGCCGAAGTATGGTGTATAGCCGGATCCGGATACCTCATAGGAACTCCCAAAGAGGTGTACCCACAGTGGTCTTCGAAATGGTTCTACATGGATGATGTCCCACTGCCGGATCCAGTTCGGCGCGGCCTTCCTGAATTTTCCAGCGCTCCTTTAAAGAAGTGTTTCAACTGGTGTCCCCGAAGTCCCAAGGAGGAAGACGGTGTGGAAATAAAAAGGTTGGTTAGCAAGGTAAGGTTACTAGCCCATACCGAGCTCTCGATAGTCGAAGTCATGGCTATTGCAATAAAGAGGTGCATCCAACCTCTCCAATCTAGAGTAACTCCCTTATGGTGTTACAATGGAGAAGACGATGCATCCCGTTACAGACGGAACGGTCTGGATACCCCTGCCGAATTGGCCACAATCTTGGCCGATCTGTATAAGGGTGAAAAGGAAGATTTCCTCCGTTTAAGCTGTCGGGAAGGCTACTCCATGTACAACCTGTTGGGGAACATAGTAATATCAAAAAAATTCCCACGCACACGCAAGATCATGGTGATGCATAGCAACGAGAGGGGAGAGTGTTGTCCATGTACCCTCGTAGACCGTAAGCGGAAGCGTTATGACAACGTGGTTAATGTAGTCGTACGTCTTCACGATCGACCGATCCTAGTACCGAAAGTACGACACCTCCGTGACTTTCACACGTTCGGCTCGGTGATGTCCCACGAACTCACGATCCAATAGAGTGTCGAGGGAGAGATTCATTAGCACGACGGCGTGATGTTGGTGATGATGATGCTACCAGAACAGGACTTCGCCTAAGCACCGCTACGATATGACCGAGGTGGATTATGGTGGAGGGGGGCACTGCACACGGCTAAGAGATCAATGATCAACTTGTGTGTCTATGGGGTGCCCCTCTCCCCGTATATAAAGGAGTGGAGGAGGGGAGGGCCGGCCCTCTACTATGGCACGCCCTGGGGAGTCCTACTCCCACCGGGAGTAGGATTCCCCCCTTTCCATGTAGTAGGAGTAGGAGAGTAGGAAAGGGAAGAGAGAAGAGAAGGAAGGAGGGGGCGCCGCCCCTCCCCCCTAGTCCAATTCGGACAAGGCCTTGGGGGCGCGTAGCCTGCCCTAGGCGGCCCCTCCCTCTCTCCCCTAAAGCCTATTAGGGCCCATATACTCCCCGGGGGGTTCCGATAAACCCCCGGTACTCCAGTTAATGTGCGAACTCACTCGGAGCCATTCTGATGTCGAAACATAGTCATCCAATATATCGATATTTATGTCTTGACCATTTAGAGACTCCTCATCATGCTCGTGATCACATCCGGGACTCCGAACAACCTTCGGTTCATCAAAACACATAAAATCATAATACCGATCGTCACCGAATGTTAAGCGTGCGGACCCTACGGGTTCGAGAACAATGTAGACATGACCGAGACATGTCTCCGGTCAATAACCAATAGCGGAACCTGGATGTTCATATTGGCTCCCACATATTCTATGAAGATTTTTATCTGTCAAATCGTATAACGATATACGTTGTTCCCTTTGTCATCGGTATGTTACTTGCCCGAGATTCGATCGTCGGTATCTCAATACCTAGTTCAATCTCGTTACCGGCAAGTCCCTTTACTCATTCCGTAATGCTACATCCCATAACTAACTCATTATCTACATTTCTTGCAAGGCTTATATTGATGTGCATTATCGAGAGGGCCCAGAGATACCTCTCCGACAATCGGAGTGACAAATCCTAATCTCGATCTATGCCAACTCAACAAACACCATCGGAGACACCTGTAGAGCACCTTTATAATCACCCAGTTATGTTATGACATTTGGTAGCACACAAAGTGTTCCTCCGGTATTCGGGAGTTGCATGATATCATAGTCATAGGAACATGTATAAGTTATGGAGAAAGCAATAGCAACAAACTAAACGATCATCGTGCTAAGCTAACGGATGGGTCAAGTCAATCACATCATTCTCTAATGATGTGATCCCGTTAATGGAATGACAACTCATGTCTATGGTTAGGAAACATAACCATCATTGATTCAATGAGCTAGTCAAGTAGAGGCAAACTAGTGACACTCTGTTTGTCTATGTATTCACACATGTACTAAGTTTCCGGTTAATACAATTCTAGCATGAATAATAAACATTTATCATGATATAAGGAAAAATAAATAACAACTTTATTATTGCCTCTAGGGCATATTTCCTTCAGTCTTCCACTTGCACTAGAGTCAATAATCTAGATTACATTGTAATGATTCTAACACCAATGGAGTCTTGGTGCTGATCATGTTTTGCGCGTGAGAGAGGCTTAGTCAATGGGTCTGCAACATTCAGATCCATATGTATCTTGCAAATCTCTATGTCTCTGTCCTTGACTTGACCGCAGATGGAATTGAAGCATCTCTTAATGTGCTTGGTTCTCTTGTGAAATCTGGATTCCTTTGCTAAGGCAATTGCACCAGTATTGTCACAAAAGATTTTCATTGGACCCGATGCACTAGGTATGACACCTAGATCAGATATGAACTCCTTCATCCAGACTCCTTCATTTGCTGCTTCTGAAGCAGCTATGTATTCCGCTTCACACATAGATCCCGCCATGATGCTCTGCATGGAACTGCACCAACTGACAGCTCCACCATTTAATAAAAACACGTATCCGGTTTGTGACTTAGAGTCATCCGGATTAGTGTCAAAGCTTGCATCGACGTAACTGTTTACGACGAGCTCTTTGTCACCTCCATATACAAGAAACATATCCTTAGTCCTTTTCAGGTATTTCAGGATATTCTTGACCGCTGTCCAGTGATCCACTCCTGGATTACTTTGGTACCTCCCTGCTAAACTGGTAGATCCTATGACTAAAGCATAGGGAACACCTTTCATTTTCTCTCTATCTTCTGCAATGGTCGGGCATTGAGTCTGACTCAACTTCACATCTTGTAATACAGGCAAGAACCCTTTCTTTGCCTGATCCATTTTGAACTTCTTCAAAACTTTATCAAGGTATGTGCTTTGTGAAAGTCTAATTAAGCGTCTTGATCTATCTCTATAGATCTTGATGCCCAATATATAAGCAGCTTCACCGAGGTCTTTCATTGAAAAATTCTTATTCAAGTATCCTTTTATGCTATTCAAAAATTCAGTATCATTTCCGATCAACAATATTTCATCTACATATAATATCAGAAATGCTACGGATCTCCCACTCACTTTCTTGTAAATACATGCTTCTCCAAAAGTCTGTATAAAACCATATGCTTTGATCACACTATCAACGCGTATATTCCAACTCCGAGAGGCTTGCACCAGTCCATAAATGGATCACTGGATCTTGCACACTTTGTTAGCACATTTTGGATCGACAAAACCTTCTGGTTGCATCATATACAACTCTTCTTTAAGATATCCATTAAGGAATGCAATTTTGACATCCATTTGCCAAATTTCATAATCATAAAATGTGGCAATTGCTAACATGATTCGGACGAACTTAAGCATTGCTACAGGTGAGAAGGTCTCATCATAGTCAACTCCTTGAACTTGTCGAAAAACTTTTGCAACAAGTAGAGCTTTGTAGACAGTAATATTACCGTCAGCGTCAGTCTTCTTCTTGAAGATCCATTTATTCTCTATGGCCTGCCGATCATCGGGCAAGTCAACCAAAGTCCACACTTTGTTTTCATACATGGATCCCATCTCAGATTTCATGGCCTCAAGCCATTTTGTGGAATTTGGGCTCATCATCGCTTCCTCATAGTTCGTAGGTTCGTCATGGTCAAGTAACATGACTTCTAGAACAGGATTACCATACCACTCTGGTGCAGATCTTACTCTGGTTGACCTACGAGGTTCGGTAGTAACTTGATCAGAAGTTTCATGATCATCATCATTAGCTTCCTCACTTACTGGTGTAGGAATCACTGGAACTGATTTCAATGATGAACTACTTTCCAATAAGGGAGAAGGTACAATTACCTCATCAAGTTCTACTTTCCTCCCACTCACTTCTTTCGAGAGAAACTCCTTCTCTAGAAAGGATCCAGTCTTAGCAACAAATATCTTGCCTTCGGATCTGTGATAGAAGGTGTACCCAACAGTCTCCTTTGGGTATCCTATGCAGACACATTTCTCCGATTTGGGTTCGAGCTTATCAAGTTGAAGCTTTTTCACATAGCATCGCAGCCCCAAACTTTAAGAAATGACAACTTGGGTTTCTTGCCAAACCACAGTTCATAAGGTGTCGTCTCAACGGATTTAGATGCTGCCCTATTTAATGTGAATGCAGCTATCTCTAAAGCATAATCCCAAAACGATAGCGGTAAATCAGTAAGAGACATCATAGATCGCGCCATATCTAGTAAAGTACGATTACGATGTTCGGACACACCATTACGCTATGGTGTTTCAGGTGGCGTGAGTTGCGAAACTATTTTGCATTGTTTTAGATGAAGACCAAACTCGTAACTCAAATATTCTCCTCCACGATCAGATCGTAGAAACTTTATTTTTTTGTTACGATGATTTTCCACTTCACTCTGAAATTCTTTGCACTTTTCAAATGTTTCAGACTTATGTTTCATTAAGTAGATATACCCATATCTGCTCAAATCATCAGTGAAGGTGAGAAGATAACGATATCCACCGCGAGCTTCAATGTTCATTGGAACACATATATCAGTATGTATGATTTCCAATAACTCTGTTGCTCACTCCATTGTTCCGGAGAACGGAGTTTTAGTCATCTTGCGCATGAGGCATGGTTCGTAAGTACCAAGTGTTTCATAATCAAGGGATTCCAGAAGTCCATCAGAATGGAGTTTGTTCATGCGCTTTACACCAATATGACCCAAACGGCAGTGCCACAAATAAGTTGCACTATCATTATCAACTCTGCATCTTTTGGCTTCAATATTATGAACATGTGTATCACTACTATCAAGATTTAGTAAAATAGACCACTCATCAAGGGTGCATGACCATAAAAGATATTACTCATATAATAGAACAACCATTATTCTCTGATTTAAATGAATAGCCGTCTCGCATCAAACAAGATCCAGATATAATGTTCATGCTCAACGCTGGCACCAAATAACAATTATTTAGGTCTAAAACTAATCCCGAAGGTAGATGTAGAGGTAGCGTGCCGACGGCGATCACATCGACTTTGGAACCATTTCCCACGTGCATCGTCACCTTGTCCTTAGCCAATCTTCGCTTAATCCGTAGCCCCCTATTTCGAGTTGCAAATGTTAGCAACTGAACCAGTATCAAATACCCAGGCACTACTGCGAGCATTAGTAAGGTACACATCAATAACATGTATATCAAATATACCTTTCACTTTGCCATCCTTCTTCTCCGCCAAATACTTGGGGCAGTTCCGCTTCCAGTGACCAGTTCCTTTGCAGTAGAAGCACTCAGTGTCAGGCTTAGGTCCAGACTTGGGTTTCTTCACTTGAGCATCAACTAGCTTGCTGTTCTTCCTGAAGTTCCCCTTCTTCCCTTTACCCTTTTTCTTGAAACTGGTAGTCTTGTTGACCATCAATACTTGATGCTCCTTCTTGATTTCTACCTCCACAGCCTTTAGCATTGCGAAGTGCTCAGGAATCGTCTTATCCATCCCTTGCATATTATAGTTCATCATGAAGCTCTTGTAGCTTGGTGGCAGTGATTGAAGAAATATGTCAATGACACTATCATCAGGAAGATTAACTCCCAGTTGAGTCAAGTGGTTGTGGTACTCAGACATTCTGAGTATATGTTCACTGACAGAACTATTCTCCTCCATCTTGCAGCTGTATAACTTATTGGAGACTTCATATCTCTCAATCCGGGCATTTGCTTGAAATATTAACTTCAACTCCTGGAACATCTCATATGCTCCATGACGTTCAAAACGTCGTTGAAGTTCCGGTTCTAAGCCGTAAAGCATGGCACACTGAACTATCGAGTAGTCATCAGCTTTGCTCTGCCAGGTGTTCACAACATCTGGCATTGCTCCCGCAGTGGGTTTGTCACCTAGCGGTGCTTCCAGGACATAATTCTTCTGTATAGCAATGAGGATAATCCTCAAGTTACGGACCCAGTCCGTGTAGTGGCGACCATCATCTATGAACTTAGCTTTATCTAGGAACGCATTAAAATTCAATGGAACAACATCACGGGCCATCTATCTACAACAACATAGACATGCAAAATACTATCATGTACTAAGTTCATGATAAATTAAAGTTCAATTAATAAAATTACTTTAGAACTCCCATTTAGATAGGCATCTCTCTAATCATCTAAGTGACCACGTGATCCATATCAACTAAACCATGTCCGATCATCACGTGAGATGGAGTAGTTTTCAATGGTGAACATCACTATGTTGATCATATCTACTATATGATTCACGCTCGACCTTTCGGTCTCAATGTTCTAAGGCCATATCTGCATATGCTAGGCTCGTCAAGTTTAACCCGAGTATTCTGCGTGTGCAATACTGGCTTGCACCCATTGTATGTGAACGTAGAGCTTATTACACCTGATCATCACGTGGTGTCTCGGCACGACGAACTATAGTAACGATGCATACTCAGGGAGAACACTTATACCTTGAAATTTAGTGAGAGATCATCTTATAATGCTACCGTCGAACTAAGCAAACTAAGATGCATAAAGGATAAACATCACATGCAATCAATATAAGTGATATGATATGGCCATCATCATCCTGTGCCTTTGATCTCCATCTCCAAAGCACCGTCATGATCACCATCTTCACCGGCTTGACACCTTGATCTCCATCGAAGCATCGTTGTCGTCTTGCCAACTATTTCTTCTACGAATATCGCTACCGCTTAGTGATAAAGTCAAGCAATTACATGGCGATTGCATTTCATACAATAAAGTGACAACCATATGGCTCCTGCCAGTTGCCGATAACTATGTTACAAAACATGATCATCTCATGCAATAAAATTTAGCATCATGTCTTGACCATATCACATCAGAACATGCCCTGCAAAAACAAGTTAGACATCCTCTACTTTGTTGTTGCAAGTTTTACATGGCTGCTACGGGCTGAGCAAGAACCGTTCTTACCTACGCATCAAAAACCACAACGCAGTATAGTGATTGCTTTTTGATCTTCAGAAAGAACCATGTTCATTGAATCCGATTCAACTAAAGTTGGAGAAACTGACACCCACCAGCCACCTGTGTGCGAAGCACGTCGGTAGAACCAGTCTCGCGTAAGCGTACGCGTTATGTCGGTCTGGGACGCTTCATTTAACAATACCGCCGAATCAAGATTCAACTAGTGATGGCAAGCAATATGTATATATCCACGCCCACAACTCCTTTGTGTTCTACTCATGCATATAACATCTACGCATAAACCTGGCTCGGATGCCACTGTTGGGGAACGTAGTAATTTCAAAAAGTTTCCTACGCACACGCAAGATCATGGCGATGCATAGCAATGAGAGGGGAGAGTGTTGTCCACGAACCCCTCGTAGACCGTAAGCGGAAGCGTTATGACAACGCGGTTGATGTAGTCATACGTCTTCATGATCGACTGATCCTAGTACTGAAAGTACGACACCTCCGCGATTAGCACACATTCGGCTCGGTAACGTCCCACAAACTCACGATCCAGCAGAGTGTCGAGGGAGAGCTTCGTCAGCACGATGGCGTGATGATGGTGATGATGATGCTACCGGAACAGGGCTTCGCCTAAGCACTGCTACGATATGACCGAGGTGGATTATGGTGGAGGGGGGCACCACACACGACTAAGTGATCAATGATCAACTTGTGTGTGTCTATGGGGTGCCCCCCTCCCTGTATATAAAGGAGTGGAGGAGGGGGAGGGCCGGCCCTCTACTATGGCGCGCCCTACTCCCACCGGGAGTAGGATTCCCCCTTTCCATGTAGTAGGAGTAGGAGAGTAGGAAAGGGAAGAGAGAAGAGAAGGAAGGAGGGGGCACCGCCCCCTAGTCCAATTCGGACTAGGCCTGGGGGGGGGGGCTGCCCTAGGCAGCCCCTCCCTCTCTCCCCTAAAGCCCATTAGGGCCCATATACTCCCCGGGGGGTTCCGGTAACCCCCCGGTACTCCGGTTAATGTCTGAACTCACTCGGAACCATTCTGATGTCCAAACATAGTCATCCAATATATCAACCTTTATGTCTTGACCATTTCGGGACTCCTCGTCATGCCCGTGATCACATCCGGGACTCCGAACAACCTTCAGTTCATCAAAACACATAAACACATAATACCGATCGTCACCGAACATTAAGCGTGTGGACCCTACGGGTTCGAGAACTAAGTAGACATGACCGAGACACGTCTCTGGTCAATAACCAATAGTGGAACCTGGATGTTCATATTGGCTCCCACATATTCTATGAAGATCTTTATCGGTCAAACCGTATAACGATATACGTTGTTCCCTTTGTCATCGGTATGTTACTTGCCCGAGATTCGATCATCGGTATCTCAATACCTAGTTGAATCTCGTTACTGGCAAATCTCTTTACTCGTTACGTAATGCTACATCCCGTAACTAACTCATTAGCTACATTGCTTGCAAGGAATATATTGATGTGCATTACCGAGAGGGCCCAGAGATACCTCTCCGACAGCCGGAGTGACAAATCCTAATCTCGATCTATGCCAACTCAACAAACACCATCGGAGACACCTGTAGAGTACCTTTATAATCACCCAGTTACGTTGTGACGTTTGGTAGCACACAAAGTGTTCCTCCGATATTCGGGAGTTGCATGATCTCATAGTCATAGGAACATGTATAAGTTATGGAGAAAGCAATAGCAACAAACTAAATGATCATCGTGGTAAGCTAACGGATGGGCCAAGTCAATCACATCATTCTATAATGATGTGATCCCGTTAATGAAATGATAACTCATGTCTATGGTTAGGAAACATAACCATCATTGATTCAACGAGCTAGTCAAGTAGAGGCAAACTAGTGACACTCTGTTTGTCTATGTATTCACACATGTACTAAGTTTCCGGTTAATACAATTCTAGCATGAATAATAAACATTTATCATGATACAAGGAAATATAAATAACAACTTTATTATTGCCACTAGGGCATATTTCCTTCACAACCCCATTAAATGGGTAAGACTTCGATTATCTGTGTTGCCTTATTGCTATCACGGCATGCTAACCCAATTTGTCCTTTGTTAAATCAGTCATGGCGGAAGATGATTGAGGATGTTCACTGTCCTGCCCCATAGCCAGAGGACCATAATCACGATGAAGACCCTAGATTTTGCGAGGTTTCGGATATATATAGAGAGTTTGATGACGGGGTATTTTATCAAGCGAGCCTTGACGGCTCGGAAGTGGCTATCACTGCCGACTACCCTCGCCCCTATCCTTTCTCCATCGTAAGTATTCGGAGGGCTCTTTAAAAGAAAGTCCCTACTTTCACCTTCATCCATTATATTGATTCGGACTTTAATAGGATTGGTGCTCGGTGGACTGTACCTCCTCAAGGGCGGCCCCTACGTGAGGTCGTCGTTCAAAACGAAAGGGGACAGGAGCGCTATATAAACCTCACAGTCTTCCAAGAGGTATGTCTTCTTAATACATGTCTGGACTTGAGTTTGGATTGTTTAAAGTCTCCTTTTATCCTTGATGTCAGGAGAAACATGGGGTAGACGGTGGGAAAACGCCCTGTTAGCCGAATGTCCGCCAATCTGGTGCCGGACTCGCCAACTAGGACGAGAGCCGATGCAGATGCCAGTTCCGCCGCCTCATGAGGATTCGGATGATGTATCTGTCATGAATTCCGAAGTGGAGAGCATGGAATCACCGTCGATTGAAAGAGGCCATGCGCGCTCCGGCCTTTTCCGAGCAAGAGTTTACCACACTCAGCTTGGTGGATGCATATATCCGAGCTACTCGAGACGGACTTGTCGGAGTCACTCAGTTGTTCTCAAACGATATACAGGTAAGAGTTTATGCAATTTTGATAGTTATATGCCAGTAGCCCCCGAGGCTTGAAGAAGTGAGGTGATACGTCCATTTTGCATCATGCTTTTATATCGACATTTATTGCATTATGGGCTGTTATTACACATTATGTCACAATACTTATGCCTATTCTCTCTTATTTTACAAGGTTTACATAAAGAGGGAGAATGCCGGCAGCTGGGATTTTGGGCTAGAAAAGGAGCAAATATTAGAGACCTATTCTACACAGCTCCAAAAGTCCTGAAACTTCACGGATGATGTTTTCCAAATATATAAAAAAATACTCAGCGGAAGAAACTCACTAGGGGGGCCACACCCTGCCCACGAGGGTGGGGGGCGCGCCCTACCCCAGGGTGTGCCCCCTACCTCGTGGGCCCCCTGGTGGCCCTCCGGTGGCCATCTTCTGCTATATGGAGTCTCTCAATGGAAAAAAAATCAGAAGCCATCTTCTCGGGCGAAACTCCGCCGCCACGAGGCGGAACCTTGGCGGAACCAATCTAGGGCTCTAGCGGAGCTGTTCTGCCGGGGAAACTTCCCTCTCGGAGGGGGAAATCATCGCCATCGTCATCACCAATGCTCCTCTCATCGGGAGAGGCCAATCTCCATCAACATCTTCATCAACACCATCTCATCTCAAAACCCTAGTTCATCTCTTGTATCCAATTCTTGTCTCCAAGTCCGGGATTGCTGCTAGTAGGTTGCTAGTAGTGTTAATTACTCCTTGTAGTTGATGCTAGTTGGTTTAATTGGTGGAAGATCATATGTTCAGATCCTATATGCATATTAATACCCCTCTGATTATGAACATGTTTCTGCTTTGTGAGTAGTTACTTTTGTTCTTGAGGACATGCGAGAAGTCTTGCTATTAGTAGTCATGTGAATTTGGTATTCGTTCGATATTTTGATGAGATGTATGTTGTCTCTCCTCTAGTGGTGTTATGTGAACGTCGACTACATGACACTTCACCATTGTTTGGGCCTATAGGAAGGCATTGGGGAGTAATAAGTAGATGATGGGTTGCTAGAGTGACAGAAGCTTAAACCCTAGTTTATGCGTTGCTTCGTACGGGGCTGATTTGGATCCATATGTTTCATGCTATGGTTAGGTTTACCTTAATACTTTTGTTGTAGTTGCGGATGCTTGCAATAGAGGTTAATCATAATTGGGATGCTTTTCCAAGTAAGGGCAGCACCCAAGCACCGGTCCACCCACATACCAAATTATCAAAGTACCGAACGCGAATCATATGAATGTGATGAAAACTAGCTTGACGATATTCCATGTGTCCTCGGGAGCGCTTTACATCATATAAGAGTTTGTCCAGGCTTGTCCTTTGCTACAAAAGGATTGGGCCACCTTGCTGCACTTTATTTACTTTTGTTACTTGTTGCTCGTTACAAATTATCCTATCACAAAACTATCTGTTACCACTTATTTCAGTACTTGCAGAGAATACCTTGCTGGAAACCGCTTATCATTTCCTTCTGCTCCTCGTTGGGTTCGACACTCTTACTTATCGAAAGGACTACGATAGATACCCTATACTTGTGGGTCATCAAGACTCTTTTCTGGCGCCGTTGCCGGGGAGTGAAGCGCCTTTGGTAAGGAAAAATTTATATAGTGTGCCGGAATTTACTGTCACTTGTTACTATGGAAAGTAATCCTCTGAGGGGCTTGTTCGGGGTATCTTCACCCCGACCAGTAGAGTAAAAAGTTGTTCCTCAACCTACTGAAAATGAATATGAAAATGAAAATGCTTGCTTTGAAGTTCCTGTGGGTATGATAGAAAAGCTGCTAGCTAATCCTTTTTTAGGAGATGGAACAAAACATCCTGATGAACATCTGATATATGTGATGAAGTTTGTGGATTATTTAAGCTTGCAGGTGTACCCGGAGATGTTGTTAAGAAGAAGGTATTCCCTTTATCTTTGAGGGGAGATGCATCGACATGGTATAGGCTATGTGATGATATGAGGTCTTGGAATTACAAACGATTGAAATTGGAATTTCATCAGAAGTTTTATCCTATTCATCTTGTTCATCGTGATCGCAATTACATATATAATTTTTGGCCTTGCGAAGGATAAAGCATCGCTCAAGCTTGGGGGAGGCTTAAATCAATGTTATATTCATGCCCCAATCATGAGCTCTCAAGAGAAATGATTATTCAAATTTGTTATGCTCGGCTTTCTGGTAACAATTGCACCATGCTTGATACTTCTTGTGCTGGCTCTTTTATGATGAAGACTATTGAATTCAAATGGAATTTATTGGAAAGAATTAAACGCAACGCTGAAGATTGGGACCTCGACAATGGTAAGGAGTCATGTATGACACCTAGTTTTGATTGTGTTAAATCTTTTATGGATACCGATATTTTTCGTTAATTTAGCACTAAATATGGACTTGACTCTGAGATAGTAGCTTCTTTCTGTGAATCTTTTGCTACTTATGTTGATCTCCCCAAGGAGAAGTGGTTTAAATATCATCCTCCCATAGAAGTAAAAGTAGCTGCACTTATTAAAGTTGAAGAAAATACTGTCACTTATAATGATCCTATTGTTCCTACTTCTTATGTTGAGAAACCACCTTTCCCTGTTAGGATAAAGGATCATGCTAAAGCTTCAACTGTGGTTCGTAAAAGCAATATTAAAACATATACACCTCCTGAGCAAGTTAAAGTTGAACCTAATATTGCTATTATTAAAGATCTCTTGTCTGATAATATTGATGGGCATGTTATTTATTTCTGTAATGAAACTGCTAGAATTGCTAAACCCCGCGATGAAGATAAACCTAGACCTGTGGTAGGCATGCCTGTTATTTCTGTTAAAATAGGAGATCATTGTTATCATGGCTTATGTGATATGGGTGCTAGTGTTAGTGCAATACCTTATTCCTTATACCAAGAAGTTATGCATGACATTGCACCTGCTGAGATGGAAGATATTGATGTCACAATTAAACTTGCCAATAGAGATACTATTTCACCAATAGGAATTGTTAGAGATGTTGAAGTCTTGTGTAGGAAAACTAAATATCCTGCTGATTTTCTTGTTCTTGGTTCCCCACAAGATAGCTTTTGTCCCATTATATTTGGTAGACCCTTCTTAAACACTGTTAATGCTACCATAGATTGCAAAAGAGATGTTGTTACTGTCGGTTTAGATGATATGACTCATGAATTTAATTTATCTAAATTTAGTAGACAACACCATGAAGAAGAATTACCTAGTAAGGATGAAATTATTGGTCTTGCTTCTATTGCCGTACCTCCTAGTGATCCTTTAGAACATTATTTGCTAGACCATGAAAATGATATGTTTATGAATGAAAGAAGGGAATTAGATGAAGTATTCTTTAAACAGGAACCTATTCTGAAACACAATTTACCTGTTGAAATCCTAGGGGATCCTCCTCCACCCAAGGGTGATCCCGTGTTTGAGCTTAAACCTTTACTGGATACTCTTAAATATGCTTATCTTGATGAGAAAAAGATATATCTTGTTATTATTAGTGCTAACCTTTCAGAACATGAAGAAGAGAGATTATTGAAAATTCTGAAGAAGCACCGTGCTGCTATTGGGTATACTCTTGATGATCTTAAGGGCATTAGTCCCACTCTATGTCAACATAAAATTAATTTGGAAGAAGATGCTAAAACAGTTCGTGATCATCAACGCCGACTGAATCCTAAAATGAAAGAAGTGGTAAGAAAGGAGATACTAAAGCGCCTTGCGGCAGGTATAATTTACCCCGTTGCTGATAGTCAGTGGGTAAGCCCTGTCCATTGTGTCCCTAAGAAGGGAGGTATTACTATTGTTCCTAATGACAAAGATGAATTGATTCCTCAAAGAATTATTACTGGTTATAGGATGGTAATTGATTTCCGCAAATTAAATAAGGCTACTAAAAAGGATCATTACCCCTTACCTTTTATCGATCGAATGCTAGAAAGATTATCCAAACATACACATTTTTGCTTTCTAGATGGTTATTCTGGTTTCTCTCAAATACCTGTGTCAGCCAAAGATCAATCAAAGACTACTTTTACATGCCCTTTTGGTACTTTTGCTTATAGACGTATGCCTTTTGGTCTATGTAATGCACCTGCTACCTTTCAAAGATGCATGATGGCTATATTCTCTGACTTTTGTGAAAAGATTTGTGAGGTTTTCATGGACGACTTTTCCGTCTATGGATCTTCTTTTGATGATTGCTTGAGCAACCTTGATCGAGTTTTGCAGAGATGTGAAGAAACTAATCTTGTCTTGAATTGGGAAAAGTGCCACTTTATGGTGAATGAAGGTATTGTCTTGGGGCATAAAGTTTCTGAAAGAGGTATTGAAGTTGATAAAGCTAAGGTTGATGCTATTGAAAAGATGCCATGTCCCAAGGACATCAAAGGTATAAGAAGTTTCCTTGGCCATGCCGGTTTTTATAGGAGGTTCATTAAGGACTTCTCAAAAATTTCTCGGCCTCTGACTAATTTATTACAAAAAGATATACCATTTGTCTTTGATGATGATTGTGTAGAAGCATTTGAAATACTTAAGAAAGCATTGATCTCTGCACCTATTGTTCAACCACCTGATTGGAATTTACCCTTTGAAATTATGTGTGATGCTAGTGATTATGCGGTAGGTGCTGTTCTAGGGCAAAGAGTTGATAAGAAATTAAACATTATTCAATATGCTAGTAAAACTCTAGACAATGCTCAAAGAAATTATGCTACTACTGAAAAGGAATTCTTAGCAGTTGTATTTGCTTGTGATAAGTTCAGACCTTATATTGTTGATTCTAAAGTAACCATTCACACTGATCATGTTGCTATTAAATATCTTATGGAAAAGAAAGATGCTAAACCTAGACTTATTAGATGGGTTCTCTTGCTACAAGAATTTGATTTGCATATTGTTGATAGAAAAGGAGCTGAGAACCCCGTTGCAGACAACTTGTCTAGGTTAGAAAATGTGCTTGATGACCCACTACCTATTGATGATAGCTTTCCCGATGAGCAACTAAATGTCATAAATGCTTCTCATACTGCTCCATGGTATGCTGATTATGCTAATTACATTGTTGCTAAGTTTATACCACCTAGTTTCACATACCAGCAAAAGAAAAAGTTCTTCTATGATTTGAGGCATTACTTTTGGGATGACCCACATCTTTATAAAGAAGGAGTAGATGGTTTTATTAGACGTTGTGTACCTGAGCATGAACAGGAACAGATCCTATGCAAGTGTCACTCCGAAGCTTATGGAGGACACCATGCTGGAGATAGAACTGCACATAAGGTACTGCAATCTGGTTTTTATTGGCCTACTCTCTTCAAGGATGCCCGTAAGATTGTCTTATCTTGTGATGAATGTCAAAGAATTGGTAATATTAGTAGACGTCAAGAAATGCCTATGAATTATTCACTTGTTATTGAACCATTTGATGTTTGGGGCTTTGACTATATGGGACCCTTTCCTTCCTCTAATGGATATACACATATTTTAGTTGCTGTTGATTACGTTACTAAGTGGGTAGAAGCTATTCCAACTAGTAGTGCTGATCATAACACTTCTATTAAAATGCTTAAAGAAGTTATTTTTCCAAGATTTGGAGTCCCTAGATATTTAATGACTGATGGTGGTTCACATTTTATTCATGGTGCTTTCCGTAAAATGCTTGCTAAATAGGATGTTAATCATAGAATTGCATCTCCTTATCATCCTCAGTCTAGTGGTCAAGTAGAATTGAGTAATAGAGAACTCAAATTAATTTTGCAAAACACTGTTAATAGGTCTAGAAAGAATTGGTCCAAGAAACTAGATGATGCATTATGGGCCTATAGAACTGCATATAAAAATCCTATGGGTATGTCTCCGTATAAAATGGTCTATGGAAAAGCATGTCACTTACCTCTCGAACTAGAACACAAGGCTTATTGGGCTATTAAAGAACTTAATTATGATTTTAAACTTGCCAGTGAGAAGAGGTTATTTGATATAAGCTCACTTGATGAATGGAGAACCTAAGCCTACAAAAATGCCAAGTTGTTTAAAGAAAAAGTTAAAAGATGGCATGACAAAAGGATACAAAAGCGTGAGTTTAATGTAGGTGATTATGTATTGTTATACAACTCTCGTTTAAGATTTTTTGCAGGAAGACTTCTCTCTAATTGGGAAGGTCCTTACGTTATCGAGGAGGTCTACCGTTCCGGTGCCATAAAAATCAACAACTTTGAAGGCACAAATCCGAAGGTGGTTAACGGTCAAAGAATCAAACACTATATCTCAGGTAATCCCATAAATGTTGAAACCAATGTTATTGAAACCGTAACCCCGGAGGAATACATAAGGGACACTTTCCGGAACGTTTTAGACTCCGAAAAGGAATAGGTATGTGGTACGGTAAGTAAACCGACTCCAAAACAGTTTTTAAGGCAATATTTCTCCGTTTTGGAATATTTTGAAAAATAGAAAAATAAGTAGCAGTCCGGGAAGGACACGAGGCCTCCACGAGGGTGGAGGGCGTGCCCTACCCTACTGGGCGCGCCCCCCTACCTCGTGGGCACCTCGTGTGCTCTCCGGACTCCATTTTCGTACACGACACGTATTTTGGTCGGTAAAAATTCATTATATAACCTCCCGGGGGTTTTGGCTCCCGTATCAAGCAAAAATCTCCTGTCTTTGTTTCAAGCTGTTTTTCTGACAGATCTAGATTATCATGGCATCTCCAAGTGCTCCCAAGGACAAGTTCTTTGAGAAGGTCATCAACCCTTACCTCGCGGAGGTGCAGCGACACCCTCAAACCATTGAGATGCGTGATGGGTTGCTGCACATCCGTGATGCCGAGGGACCGAAGGGGACCGTAAGCGTGGAGACGAGGCTTGAAGCAATGGAGCAACAAGTTTTCAAGTGTCAAGGGATGGTGGAGCGTGGACTCAACTCCAACTACATGATGATCGCAGAATTCACCAACAAACACAAGCTGGATGCCGACAACATCGGGGAGACCATCTTCAAGCTCCACGAGAAAATTGAGCACCTTCAAGCTCAAATCTATGACCTGCAAAACCAAAACTGTGAGTATGAATATAGATTCAAAAGGATGAGTTTGGCTGCAGATTTGAGGATCCCGGAGACCCGGTCATCCTTCTATGATGGTGAGCCTATGCCTTGGAAGAAGGATGACACGCCTACGCCATCAACAAAATCACCGCCGTCTCCACCAACAAAGAAGAATTGAGTATCTGGTATGGGCACTCCACTTGGCAACTGCCAAGCTTGGGGGAGTGCCCCGGTATCATATCACCATCACTTTTATCTTTACCGTTTTTCTTAGTTTGATCCTTTTAGTAATATCTTGATCTAGTAGAATAAAAGTTCTTAGTATGATCTAGTTGTGAGTTTTGCTTTATTATCCGTCTATGTAATTGAGTCCGTGAGCTATATAATATAGATTAGTGTTGAGTTAAGGGCTTGATTATTTTGCCATGATCCTAAGTGAATAAAAGAAAAGAGAAAGAAATAAAAAGAAACAAAGAGATCATGTGAGTCTTATGGAGAGTAATGAGCTCACATAGAAAAAGTATGATGAATAAAAGTTGTTGAGGGTTGACAAACACAATTTTGGTCATCGTTGCAATTAATAGGAAGTAATAAAGAAAGAGAGCTCTTCACATATAAATATACCATCTTGGACATCTTTTATGATTGTGAGCACTCATTAAAATATGACATGCTAAAGAGTTGACATTGGATAAGGAAGACAACGTAATGGTTTATGTTTTCTTACATCTGAGATGAATTATATTGTCTTGGATCATCCAACATGTTGAGCTTGCCTTTCCCCCTCATGCTAGCCAAATTCATCGCACTAAGTAGAGATACTACTTGTGCTTCTAAATACCCTTAAACCAGTTTTGCCATAAGAGTCCACAATATTTACCTATGGATTGAATAAGATCCTTCAAGTAAGTTGTCATCGGTGCAAAGCAATAAAAATTGCTCTCTAAATATGTATGATTGATTGGTGTGGAGGAAATAAGCTTTATGCGATCGTGTGATATGGAAGTACTAAAAGCGACAGACTGGATAATAAAGGTCCATATCACAAGTGGCAATATAAAGTGACGTTCTTTCGCATTAAGATTTTGTGCATCCAACCATAAAAGCGCATGACAACCTCTGCTTCCCTCTGTGAAGGGCCTATCTTTTACTTTTATCTCCTACATTGCATAAGAGTCATGGTGATCTTCACCCTTCCTTTTTACATTTTATCCTTTGGCAAGCACAATATGTTGGAAAGATCCTGGTATATATGGCTAATTGGATGTGAGTTTTCATGAACCATTACTGTTGACATTACCCTTGAGGTAAAACGTTGGGAGGCAAAACTATAAGCCCCTATCTTTCTCTCTGTCCGATTGAAAATCCATACCCATAAGTATTGCGTGAATGTCAGCAATTGTGAAAGATTATATGATAGTTGAGTATGTGGACTTGCTGAAAAGCTCTTATACATTGACTCTTTCCTATGTTATGATAAATTGCAATTGCTTCAATGACTGAGATTATAGTTTGTTAGTTCTCAATGAAGTTTATGATTCATACTTGATATTGTGATTGAATTATTACTCTAGCATAAGAGATTATATGACAAGAATTATATAAGTTGCTATTCTAAGAAAGATCATGATGCCCTCATGTCCGTATTTTATTTTTATCGACACCTTTATCTCTAAACATGTGGACATATTTTTCGATTTCAGCTTTTCGCTTGAGGACAAGCGAGGTCTAAGCTTGGGGGAGTTGATACGTCCATTTTGCATCATGCTTTTATATCAATATTTATTGCATTATGGGCTGTTATTTCACATTATGTGACAATACTTATGCCTATTCTCTCTTATTTTACAAGGTTTACATAAAGAGGGAGAATGCCGGCAGCTGGGATTCTGGGCTGGAAAAGGAGCAAATATTAGAGACCTATTGTGCACAGCTCCAAAAGTCCTGAAACTTCACGGATGATGTTTTCCAAATATATAAAAAATACTTAGCGGAAGAAACTCACCAGGGGGGCCACACCCTGCCCACGAGGGTGGGGGGCGCGCCCTACCCCCCAGGGCACGCCCCCTACCTTGTGGTCCCCCTGGTGGCCCTCCGGTGGCCATCTTCTGCTATATGGAGTCTCTCGATGGAAAAAAATCATAAGCCATCTTCTCGGACGAAACTCCGCCGCCACGAGGCGGAACCTTGGCGGAACCAATCTAGGGCTCTGGCGGAGCTATTCTGCCGGGGAAACTTCCCTCCCGGAGGGGGAAATCATTGCCATCGTCATCACCAACGCTCCTATCATAGGGAGAGGGCAATCTCCATCAACATCTTCATCAGCACCATCTCATCTCAAAACCCTAGTTCATCTCTTGTATCCAATTATTGTCTCCAAGTCCGGGATTGCTGCTAGTAGGTTGCTAGTAGTGTTAATTACTCCTTGTAGTAGATGCTAGTTGGTTTAATTGGTGGAAGATCATATGTTCAGATCCTATATGCATATTAATACCCCTCTGATTATGAACATGTTTATGCTTTGTGAGTAGTTACTTTTGTTCCTGAGGACATGGGAGAAGTCTTGCTATTAGTAGTCATGTGAATTTGGTATTTGTTCGATATTTTGATGAGATGTATGTTGTCTCTCCTCTAGTGGTGTTATGTGAACGTCGACTACATGACACTTCACCATTGTTTGGGCCTAGAGGAAGGCATTGGGGAGTAATAAGTAGATGATGGGTTGCTAGAGTGACAGAAGCTTAAACCCTAGTTTATGCGTTGCTTCGTAAGGGGATGATTTGGATCCATATGTTTCATGCTATGGTTAGGTTTACATTAATACTTTTGTTGTAGTTGCGGATGCTTGCAATAGAGGTTAATCATAAGTGGGATGCTTGTCCAAGTAAGGGCAGCACCCAAGCACCGGCCCACCCACATACCAAATTATGAAAGTACCGAACGCGAATCATACCTTAATACTTTTGTTGTAGTTGCGAATGCTTGCAATAGAGGTTAATCATAAGTGGGATGCTTGTCCAAGTAAGGGCAGCACCCAAGCACCGGTCCACCCACATAACAAATTATCAAAGTACCGAACGCGAATCATATGAATGTGATGAAACTGGCTTGACGATATTCCCATTTGTCCTCGGGAGTGCTTTACATCATATAAGAGTTTGTCCAGGCTTGTCCTTTGCTACAAAAGGATTGGGCCACCTTGCTGCACTTTATTTACTTTTGTTACTTGTTGCTCGTTACAAATTATCCTATCACAAAACTATCTGTTACCACTTATTTCAGTACTTGCAGAGAATACCTTGCTGGAAACCGCTTATCATTTCCTTCTGCTCCTCGTTGGGTTCGACACTCTTACTTATCAAAAGGACTACGATAGATTCCCTATACTTGTGGGTCATCATGAGGCAAACCGATTTAAGGATCGATATGACCCGCATGTTCTCAAAGAGAAGAATACTGCGCTATCCCAGGAGCTAAAGATAAATCAGACGCAGCTAAATGTCATCACCTCTGAAATGGCGTAAATGAAAAAGGCCGCAATGGGCGCGTCCAGGAAGAAAAAACATGAGGATGAAATAGACAAGCAATCCTAAGAGATAGAGAGCTTAAGGGCTTAGTTATCGGCCGCGCAGAAAGAAAATGAGAGGCTAAAGGGCGGCATGTTCGGTATGTCTTCCTTTCTTATTGAAAACCACCCTAGGGGCTCATGTTTAGTCCATAATTCGGAACATCATGACTTTGTTGCTGTAGGCCTGTTAACTGGTCAACCGGAGGAAGTATATGGATTTCAAGGCGACATGCTGAAGGAACTGTCCGTGGTACTGCTCGGGCCCGGAAAGCCATGAGGAGTATGGTGAAGGCGTTATGGCCATCTGATACCCCTCCAGAAAGTATGGAGGGCTTGGCAAACCTGTTCAAAGGTGCCCGACACCGGTTTGAGCTATGGAAGACATCCGCCTACTGTGAAGGTGCACGAGAAGCCTGGGCCATGGTGAAAACACGCTTCACCAAGCTGGATCCAAATCATATGGCCCGAGTAGGACCACAGTGGCCCGTGACTGGGGGCTTCTTTAATCAAGTGTTTGGCTTATCCGAGCACATTTTGGGAATCGTATGAAAACGAGAAAATAAAAAACAAAATGAAGAGGAGAAAAAGGAATGAAAAAGAAGTATGGCCGAACTTATGCGTAGAATCTTCGGAGCCGAGCAACGTTCCATGGATTCAGCTCTAGGCGATTATCCAATGCGTTACAAAGGCGATAGGCTCCTCCTGTGAGAACTTCATCTATAATGAAGGGGCCCTCCCATTTTGGTTTGAGCTTGTCCTTCTTCTTCTCTAGGAGGCGTTAAACAAGTTCACTGACATTATAAGTCTTGGCCCGCACTTCTCTGCTTTGGTATCTCCGAGCTTGTTGTTGATAGAATGTGGAATGAGATTTTGTGACATCGTGCTCCTCCTCCAGGCCGTCGAGGTCATCCTACCGATCTAGCTTGGCTTCTCTCTCTTCATACATGTGCACTCGAGGTGAGTCATGAATAATGTCGCAGGGCAAGACAGCCTCTGCGCCCTACACCATGAAAAAGGGTGTGTATCCGGTTGTGCGATTGGGTGTGGCCCGCAGTCCCCAGAGGACGGAATCGAGTTCCTCGACACAATGTTTATCTGACTCTTGTAGGGATCGCACTAGTCTGGGTTTGATGCCGCTTATTATCAGGCCATTAGCCCGTTCGACCTAACCGTTTGTTTGAGGGTGATATACAGAGGCGTAATCGACCTTAATGCCCAGGTTAGCACACCATTTTTTCACCTCATCGGCTGTGAAGTTAGAGCCATTGTCAGTAATGATGCTATGCGGGACACCATAACGGTGTACGATGCCAGTTATAAAGTCAACCACAGGCCCAACTTCAGCTGTTTTTACTGCTTTGGCCTCTATCCACTTAGTGAATTTATCCACCATAACCAGCAAATATTTCTTCTTGTGACTTCCCCCTTTAAGGGCTCCGACCATATCTAGCCCCCAGACCGCAAAGGGCCAAGTAATGGGGATTGTTCTTAGGGCAGTGGGCGGCATATGACTTTGATTGACGAAAAGCTAACATCCTACACAATGCTGTACAAGGGCCTGTGCGTCTGCTCGGGCCGTTAGCCAAAAGAAACCTGTACGGAAGGCCTTGCTTACGAGGGCCCGAGCTGTGACGTGATGGCCACTGAGACCAGCATGTATTTTGGCCGAGAGCTGCCGTCCCCCCTCTTCAGAGATACATCTTTGAAGAACTCCAGTAGTACTTTTCTTGTAGAGTTCGCCTTCGTGAACTTTGTAGGCTTGAGAGCGTCTAACTATGCGACGGGCCTCATTCTGGTCATCAGGGAGCTCCTGCCTATTAAGGTAGGCCAGGAAAGGTTCAGTCCATGGAGCAATGACATCCATGATTACATGGGCAGAATATGTCATTTCGGTGCCCGAGCCCCTGATGATATCAGAATTGTGTTCAGCATCTGGGGGTATGAACGGCTCCGGACTAGTATTTCCACTCTCATCCTGCCAGACCACGGATGGCTTGAAGAGCCTGTCCACAAAGGTGTTAGGTGGGACGGGGTCAGTTTTAGCGCCCATTCGAGCAAGGATGTCCGCTGCGTGATTACTTTCCCGAGCAACGTGATGGAACTCGAGCCCCTCAAATCAAGCTGATATTTTGAGTACGGCATTTTGGTATGCCGCCATCTTTGGATATTTTGCATTGAATTCTCCATTTATTTGTGATATTGTGAGGTTCGAATCCCCACGCACCTCTAGGCATTGTATGCCCATAGAAATAGCCATTCGGAGACCGTGCAGTAGTGCCTCGTATTTGGCCGCATTGTTGGAGTCTGTATACATGATTTGTAGAGGACTGTGTCCCATATAGGGGATGTCAAGATGACACCAGCCCCCAATCCAGCTAACATTTTAGAGCCGTCGAAGTACATTACCCAGTTGGAGTATGTGCTGTATTATTTAGGGAGTTCGGCTTCCGTCCATTCAGCGACAAAGTTGGCCAACAACTGAGATTTAATAACTCGGCGTGGATTATATGTTATTTCAAATGGTAAGAGCTCGATGGCCCATTTGGCTATGCGGCCAGTGGCGTCCCAATTATTTATGATGTCATTGAGTGGTACTTCGGATGCCACCATGATCGAACACTCTTGAAAGTAGTGCCGCAGCTTCCAGGATGCCATGAAGACCGCATACACTATCTTTTGATAGTGTGGGTATCGAGATTTGCATGGTGTAAGGACCACCGATACATAGTACGCTGGTTTCTGGAGTGGGAATTTGTGTCCCTCTTCCTTTCGTTCGACAACGAGTACGTCGCTCACCACCCGATATGTATAGCAACATAGGTTCGCCAATGCTTGGTACGGCAAGGATTAGGTTGCTTGCTAACAAAGTTTTTATTTCTTCCAATCCGGCTGTAGCCGCATCCGTCCATTCAAAATGGTCGGTGCGTCGAAGTAGTCGATAAAGTGGCAGCGCCTTTTCTCCTAATCTGGAGATAAAGCTGCTCAAGGCTGCCACGAACCCAGCTAGTTTTTGGACCTGCTTTAAGTCTTTTGGCGCTGCCAATTGTGACAAGGCTCGGATTTTGGCTGGGTTCGCTTGGACTCCTCTATTGGAAACAATGAAGCCGAGTAGTTTTCCGGCTGGAACACCGAAAACACATTTTTCCAGATTGAGCCGTATGTCATATGTTCGGAGGTTGTCGAATGTGAGGCATAGATCGTCCACCAATGATTCGGCATGTTTAGTCTTGATGACCACATCATCAACGTATGCCTCCACTGTCTTGCCAATTTGCTTTTCCACACATGTTTGAATCATGCATTGGTAAGTGGCGCCAACATTTTTGAGTCCGAAAGGCATAGTGTTGAAGCAGAAAGGCCCATACGGGGTAATGAATGCCGTTGCAGCCTGCTTGGATTCCTTCATTTTAATTTGATGGTATCTGGAGTATGCGTCGAGGAAACACAGTGAGTAGTGTCATGCGGTCGCATCAATGATTCGGTCAATGCGGGGTAGCGGGACGGGGTCCTTAGGGCAAGCCTTATTGAGGTCCTTGAAATTGACACACATGCGCTAGGATTTATCCTTCTTCGGCACCATGACTAGGTTCACTAGCTAGTCCGGGTGTTTGGTCTCTTTGATAAACCCGGCTTCAAGTAGTTTGGCTAGCTCCTCCCCCATAGCTTGTCGTTTGGGTTCAGAAAATCGCCGCAGCGTTTGCTTGACTGGTTTGAACCCCTTTACTATGTTGAGGTTATGCTCGGCCAGTCTGCGTGGGATTCCTGGCATATCCGAAGGATGCCAGGCAAAGATGTCCCAATTTTTGTGCAGGAACACTCATAAGGCGACATCGATCGTCGGATCCAGCTGCGCTCCAATGGAGGCTGTCTTGTTAGGATCTGTCGGGTGCACTTGAAATTTGACTATTTCGTCTGCTGGCTTGAAGGAAGTGGACTTGGGCCTCTTGTCAAGGATTACATCATCTTTGTCCACTGTGGAGCGCAGAGTGGTTAGCTCGTCGGACGTGAGGGCCTCAGATAGTGCCTCGAGGGCCAAGGATGCGGTTTTGTTTTCGGCGCGGAGTGCTATATCCAAATCACTGGTGATAGTGATAACCCCGTTGGGCCCTGGCATTTTGAGCTTCATATACCCGTAATGGGGTATGGCTTGAAAGCATGTGAAGGCGTCTCACCCCAATAGGGCGTGATATCCGCTATTGAAAGGTGACACTGAAAGTGCAATCATGCCCTTAATCTTATTTCGATGTTGATGACAACATGCATATAGGGGACTAATCATGTTTATCAAGTATATCTCAGGATTAAGTCTTAAGGGCCATGTGTGGATCATGACTACGGACAAATATATATATCACTCAAGAGTGGAGATACAAGACAATAGCTTTGGCACTTTTTCGGTTTGTTCCTGAGTATAGGGATCCCGCACTATTAAGAGGGGATCACCGGATTTCATGAAAGACTTGCTCAAAACCCACAAAGTATCCTCTCACATCATCTCTGTTTCATCTCTAGTTCTTCCACTACCTTGTGCACAAAGTCTGGTGTGATCCTGAGCTAGTGTGCTCTGTTATCACCAGATGTCCGAAATTCTACGGACGTCCGACCCCTCACAGCCGACCGGGCATCTGGCTCTCTCCGGATGTCCGGTGCATCTTCACAGAAAGAAAATGGCGGATATCCGTTTCTCTCCAGAAATCCATATAGCCTCAGCAGAACACTTATTAACGGATTTCCGGTCCTCATCGGACGACCGGTCACCGGACGACTGACACATTCCGGACGTCCAGTGGCTGTGTGTCTCGTAGTACTTTGTGGCCTGGTTGATTCCCAGCGACTGGACGACCGGCGGCCTGATCGGACATCCGGTCCAATCTGTGCCACCAGACGTCCGGTACTATCCAGACGTCCAACAACTCCAGTACGTTAAGTGGCTCAATGGTCAGTTTTTACACTACTACTATATATAGCCTCCTCCCTCCACGGGATAAGGTTGACCATTCACTTTGAGCTTTCCAAGAAGACATCTCACTCCCTCTCTTGATCCCCTACACCAAATCCTAGATCCCCAAGGGATTTGGGAACATTTGAGATAAGTTCTCCAATCAAGTGATAGATCCACTCCTTCCCCTTCTTCTCACCAAAGGAATTCGTTATTTGAGCAAGTTCTTGAGCTTTTCCCATCGTTCTTGTTACTCTTGGAGGT
Organism: Triticum urartu; assembly: GCF_003073215.2. Classification (NCBI taxonomy): domain Eukaryota; kingdom Viridiplantae; phylum Streptophyta; class Magnoliopsida; order Poales; family Poaceae; genus Triticum; species Triticum urartu. The sequence goes on from NC_053025.1 coordinate 501,679,488, forward strand.
TGGAGACTCCTAGGCGGTAGGAGTCATTCAGAGAGGAATCGATCTTTGTGATTACCCCTGGAAGTTTGTGAGGGTTTGGAGATCACCCCAAGGTCTACCACTAGTGGTTGAGAAACACCTTCGTGGTGTTGTCTCAAAGGGAGAATAGGGTGAGCCTTCGTGGCGTTGGTGTGCCTTCGTGGTAACATCCACCTCTCTAACAGTGACGTAGCTTCCCTCCAAGGAAGTGAACATCGGCATACATCCTCGTCTCTCAGAGTTGTGGTTATTACTAATCCTAACTCTCTACTTATGGTTACTTGTCTCTTAGTCCTTACTTATATCATATTGTGCTTGCTTATTCACATAGTGGTGTTACTTGTTTACCTTGCTTAGCTCTTAGGCTCACTTTCATATTCCACATTATTGCCTAAAATTGCTAAGTAATAATGAAAATTTGTAATTGTACCTATTCACCCCCCCTCTAGGTCCATCCTGATCCTTTCAATTGGTATTAGAGCCTCGTGCTCTATTCTTGTGGCTTAACCACCCTAGAGCGAGATGAACCCCGATAGGACTCCCCTTGTTGCAGATCCAAAGAGTACGGGCACGACTTACACGGAAGTAAAGTCCTTCACTTATGAGAATCTGGAACGGGCGCTTGCTAAGAAAAAGGAGGAGCATGATGCTTCTCTTGAGGCCTTGGTCCAAATGAGACTAGACACACTAACCACGATGCTTGCAGCACTTTCTGGTGGTGCGGCCTCAAGGCCAGCCATGCCTACTCCTTCACTTGGTCAACAACCTCCTTGTAATGAACACTCTAGTGTTCCTTGGCTTTATCCAAGACATCAAGTAGAGAAACCAAAGTATAACCCTCAATGCAAACCTCCTTTACTTGATGACACTACCAATTTTGATTTGTGGAGAGTTGCTATGAGGACCATCTTCGATATGGAAATTATGAGATGTTGGAAATCTTGGAGTATGGCTACCAACCTGTTGACCCAAAGAATCTTACTCCAAGAGAGGTATATGACAAGAATCTCAATGACACAACAACCATGTGCATAAGGAGAGGTATGACTGACAAGCAAATGAGACCATACATACACATCACAAGTGCCAAGGAATTATGTGATATCATTGTGAGGACCAAGACCGGTACCTCCACTCTCCGGCTTGCTCAATATGAAATTTCCAAGGGTCAATTGCAAAACATTTGTATGGAGAAAGGTGAATCTCCCAAGCAATTCCTTAAGCGTGTCATGACTCTCACCGCTGACATCGAGTCTTGTGAGTGTGACAAGACACAAGATGGATTCAACTTTACTAAGCAATTTCTCATGGACAAGTTGCTTCATGCTCTTGCTCCATATCATCATCAAATGGTGTGGGACATAAGACAACACCATGGATTCAAGGAAATGACTACGGATGACATCATATCCACCTTCCAACTATTTGAAGAGTCAAAGGCAAATGCTACAAAACATCTTGCCATGCACGGTACCTCAACATCAAACATCAATCTTGCATTGAAGGCCAAGCATGTATATGAAGAAGAGCAAAATGAAGTAGAGGAAGAAGATGAGGATGAAGATGGTGATGAGATTGACTCTGATAAGAGTCCTTCATATGAATAAATTGCTCTCTTTGTCAAGAAGTTTAGCACGGGAAAATTCAAGGGAAGATTCCAGAAGAAGAAAGTGAGAAAATGCTACAACTGTGAAGAAACCAACCACTTTTCCAATGATTGCCCCTATGAGAAGAGAGAAGATAAACCAAGGTTTCCCAAGACCTTTCCCAAGAAGAAGTTGCCAAATCCTTTGAACTCCAAGCTCAAGAAGAGAGATGGGAAGGCAATGGTTGCTCATGAAGAATCCGATTGGGATGATGTTAGTGGTGTTGCCGGAGTAGCCCAAGATTCTCAAAACACTTTGAGGCTAGTCAACAAGGGTGGTGATGTTGTCACCTACAACTACATGAAAGACTACAAGAGTAACGCTCACAAGTGCCTAATGACAAAGGCTGTGGTAGAAGATGGAGAGGATCAAAACTCTCCCGACAAGGTCAAGGTAACCCCATGATCAAACCCGCCTCTTTTCCCTCCTTCTACTCCTAGTGATGAGTATCTTTATGCGGAGGATAATTATGATGATAATGATATAGATGACCCCATGTTTGCTAAATTAAATAAGTTCATGTGCTCTCTCAAAGGAAAGAAGCTCACTATGTTTTGTATGCTTATATGGATATGGTGGGTAAGCACATCGTCACCATTAAGGAACTTGAAACCCTCGTAACCGAGGAAAAGGAAAAATGTGAAATCCTTGAGCGGAAAGTCCAATATGAGGAAGCATGAAATGATGAACTATGCTTGAAAATTGGTGAAAACATTGATGTTCATGCTAAAGAGCTTGCCTCCTTGAAAAATGATAAGGACTCTTGTGAAGAGTTGATGAATGATAAAAGTAAGCTTCACTACAAAAAAAAGACACATCCGTGACATTCTGGGCCGAACGAATATTTTTCTATCATACTTATGACACTTCTATGACGATAATTGTGACAAAACCTGGTATCATCATAGATGTGGTGGGGTCCTACTTCTATGACAACAAATCATGATAAAAAATGGGCTTTTCGTCCTGGGCGGGCCGGAGACGCAGCTGCATGACATTCTTTGGGCCGTCCATGATGGGAAAAACCATGGTAGAAGCGAGGGCTAGGAAAATATCGGGGAGTTCCCGGTTACAATGGGTGGTTGTGGGCCGAGCGATGCACGTTTCTCTCGTACGTACGCGCGTGTGTGCGAGGCGTTGCGCTTTAACTGAACCCGAGCGAGGCGTTAGGCTCTAACTGAACCCGAGCGATTGCACTGCAGGCTACGTGTTACTAAACCCGAGCATCGATCAATCCCTTGCTATTAACTGAACCCGAGTGATTCCTTCGCTACTGCTGCTAACTGAAGCCGATCGGTGTTGCCTATGGATGAATAGTGAGCATTGTTGGGGGGGGGGTTTGGATGAACAGTTCCTGGTGGGGGGTTGGATGAACAGGACCCCGTGGTAGTAGAGGTCGTTGCCGCTGGATGAACAAAGTACCCTGATCGATCGAGCCGGTGGATGAACAAGACCCCGTGGAGGGCTGGATGAACAGGACCCCGTGGAGGGCTGGTTGAACAGTAGCCGGTGGAGGGCTGGATGAACAGTAGCCCGTGGAGGGATTGTTGAACAGGACCCCGTGGAGAGGGCTGGTTGAACAGTAGCCAGTGGAAGAGCGTGCGGTGGAGGCTGGATGAACAAGAGCCCGTGGATGAACAGTCGCAGGTGGAGGCTGGAGGAGGTTGATGGTGGATGAACAGTAGCCCATGGAGGCTGGAGGAGGTCGACGGTGGAGATGAACAGTATCCCGTGGAGTCCCGTTTTGCGGTACGCCACACCCCTCCCGATGAACAGGACCCCGTTTCGACCGTAGCGCTCCAACACACAAGTCCGTTTCCTCCGTTTTGCGGTATGCCACACCCCTCCCGATCAACAGGACCCCGTTTCCACCGTAGGAGGTCCATTTCCTCCGTTTTGTGGTACACTACACCCCGCCCGATGAACAGGATCCTGTTTCGACCGTGCCGGTCGAACATAAGGCCGTTTCCTCCGTTTTGCGGTACGCCAAGCCTCGTTTCCATCGGCTGTTCCGTCCAAGCCAGTTGGCTCCTGATGAACAGTACGTGTTCGGTTGCCTCCCGATGAACACGACGCATTCCATTGTCTCCCCATGAACACGACGACAACGCAGCTTCTCCATTCCGACCAGCCATGTACACGACCTCTGGCCATACGTATGCGTGAGTAGGCGTTCGAGACCCCACCCGTATGTACGTACATGGTCGTATTTACTTTCTTGCACCCTGGCCGCTATACGTACGTGTACATGCTACGTGCGCGCCTCTACTATGATACGTGCGTGCCTCTACTACGACACGCGTACGCCTCTACATTGACCAGTATGTACGTACACATTCGCGACCAGAATGACAACGCTACATACACTTCTACCAGGTGGGTGCCGACTGTCAGGCACTTCCGTGCGTGCGAAGATGTAGCTGGTGGGTCCCAGCAGTCAGCGGGGCGAATAATTTTTTTCGCGAAATACGGTGGCCCGTCCGGTGGGTCCCTGCTGTCAGGTGGAGGAATCATTATTTTCTGCGTAATAAGGAGGCGCTTCCTTGCTGCGACCATGGACCCAGCTGTCAGCCTCTCCACGTACAGTACTCTTCCGATGGAAGTCGTTCTTTGACCACATTGACCACGCCGCGCCGAGAGCACCAAGGCGATGAACGACGGCGAGGCCTAGGAAGGGGATGACGTGGAGCCGGGGAAGGCGTAGCAGTGGATGCCCACGCGGAGAGGAGTACAAGGGTTCACTGGTTCGGCTGCGGTGTGAGGATGCCGTCGCCGCAGGGCTTGGCCAGCGGTGGGAGTGGTAGGGGCGGTGAGGCCTCTGCGGCAGCACAACCGGCCACGGGAGGCAGGAGCAGGTGGCACGACCGACGCTGCTTTGGGTGGCTGGAGCAAGAAGACCAGAGGTTGAAGAATCACGACGGCCGTTGGATGGACATCGTACGGTCACTGCAGCTAGAATCATTTATATTGACTAAGTTAACAAAGCCCTTGGTATGCGTCAACTTAGTAGGCCCACAGGTCAGCCTCCGAAACGGTGCGCCCCAGATGTCTGGGGGAGAAATCATTTTTTGGGCGGCTAAAGCTAGAATATCCGAGATTGAAGAAGAAGCACCACATCCGTTGGATGGACATCCAACGAACACTGCTGCTAGAACCATGTGTTGACTATAAGTTGACAAAGCCTTGCATACGCGTCCAACTTAATTTTTTTAGGGGACGCGTCAACTTAGTAGGCCCACAAGTGTGTGGCAGAGAACTTATAGCCCATTTGTGATTTGTAAGAATATACAACCCATTTTTGAATTCTAATGGAATTTACTATAACCCATTTATAGTTTGTTAAAAGTACAGTCCATTTTCTAGCTAGGACAACCATTAATAATTTAAACCAACCGTTCAATACAGAATTCAATAAAATTTCCCACATTTTGATGGGATCCGAAATATTTTTATCCTGAAATTTCTAGTCAGATTAAATACAATTTCAATATAAATTTGTATTACGTAAAAATCCAACGAAACATTGCGAGCGCAACAATTAATGAAATTAAAATTTTCAAAATGCAAAAGTAATATTTTATAAATTAAGTACGTGTTTGGTTCATTCTTTTATAGTTACTGCCCATTTTTATAATTGCATCCCATTTATTATTTCTTAAAACCCATTTTCTTGTTAAGCCTAATGCATCCCTCCTGCTAGGAAAGATTTGCAGCCCAGCGGGGCGGATAATAACAAGTTCACCCGGATTGTGTACAACTGCCAGCCCACTTGCATTGCTGATGTTGAAAAGAAAGGCCTGTGTAGTATAGTACAACCTTACATGGTACTCAGCCCATATTCAGCGATGCCGGAAAGTCCCAAACAAGGCTTCTGTACAACTTTTTGATGTCACTGAGCTCAATTAATAACTTAAGAAAAAAGTTAGAGTACAATGGAACCTAATTAAAAGATGTCACGAGCGAAGAAATAATTCAACGGGTCCCACTTGTGCGTGTGTGCGCGTGTGTGAGAGAGAGAGACCCATCGGTCGATGCTCGTAAATACATCTTTCAGCCATATGCATTGGTGATTCTTAGTAAAAACTTATATAGTTGACACAATCATATAGAACATCATAGCACACTGAACTTGCATACATAAATTTCACGCAGGCGGCACAATCAGGGTGGAAGCAGTGGATCGCTACGGGTAGGGCTATGTTGAAACCAACGAACTCGTACATAACGCTTCATCGTCTTTATCAATGACGGGGAAATATCTTGAATGATGTGCAAAGAAAACAGATAGACAACACAATATATAAGTTCTACTAGAACATTAAGTTGACGTACAACCCTTTCTAAAAAAAGTTCAGGTAAAAAAATAGAACAGGTCACAATCAAATGTACTGGCACATCAGTGCTTCACACCCATAGCTTGGATTTAACTAGTACAGTATCAGACAAGATTCAGTTGTTACCTCAAATTAGAGCACATCCAGGCAGCCAGCCCTACCTCTTCTCCCAAAGAATTAGTGGCCTCCGCCGCGCGATGGAGTAGGCCCTGTGTCCATGGTTCCGAGCAACATGGGGAAAGTCTGACGTTGACTCCTGTAATGGACGTCGTCGACGGACTCGGGCACCAGCAGTGGTGGCAGGACTTTGATTAATGGATTGACTACTTCTTCGACATGCACGGACACTCGATACAGGTACATCCCTAACGTGGTCCGCGGTGGCCTTGGTGGCGATGAATAGTACAACCCCAGTTCCTGCATTGGTATCTCAACACCAATTACCTTCAGTATGGTGGACGGCTTCTTCATCCATGCCATAACTGTTAGAGCCCAGTTGTTTGGAGGAACAAACATACTTACAAGCTCACCTCCAAGGTCGTTCATAAGCTCATTCATGGACTCGCTGTTCCAAGCACGTCGAGGCATGTTGTGGAAGGTAAGCTTTGTTAAAAACTCAAGCTCAGAGGGCACCGAGCCCCATCCTGGGTGCCACCGATCAAAGCTCACCAGCGCGCCATCGCAGAACAAACGCCGGGAAGATTCGAACACACGACTGCAGTCAAAAGTTGCCCGGAACCTGACGAAGAAATCAGCCGGTGGCGGACAGACTTCGATGAGCAAGTCACTTATTTGGATGCCGTGCACAATGCCAAGAGCTTTGACAAGATCGTCCAGTGAGATGGGAGGCCGGTCGCCATTGATGGTTACCATCAGCACTTTGCCGACAAACTGGTTGTCAAGCGCCGCCATACCACTGTTGAGCGATAGCACGCAGCGCCCGAAGGCAGGACGGACCTCAGGATCTTCGGCTCGGAGATCCGCGTTGACCAGCGACATGATAGTGCACTTGAGTACAGGAGGGGGATTTGGGGAACTGGAGTAGGAATCGAGATTCCAGAGGTGATGGGGGGAGATTGGGGATGAAAAGGTAGCATGAATTTCGAACACGCGCAAATATGCTCTCGGCACACAAGCGCACGGAAACACCGGCGACGCCCACATGTTGGCCTAAGAGTCCCTATTCTTTGTTTTTTTGAGAGCCCGACCTTTTTTTGAGGATCTTTTGAGAGCCCGGCCTGAGAGTCATAATTGACCTATTTGGCATTGCGTTACTACTCGGCCCATATTCAATGACACCTCACTGGCCCAATCAAGTGTACACCATCAAAAAGACACTAAGATCAAATTATAACTTGAAAAAAGGAGATATACTCTGAACACTGGAGAATGGTGATGCCCTCATTTATCCCACCAACAGTTCGAGACAATAAACAGTTCGAAACAACGATATATACAACATTCAAACACTGACTAGTGAGTACTACTGACATAAACAACAAGACATGATAGTTCATAAGAAGTCTTGCTACACCACCAAAATGCACCCATCTGCAGCGCTCAGACTCTCGTGATCCAGACAAGAATGGCATTCTAAATAGAGGCAACTATTACATAGTAAGAGTGACATGGACGAGGATGGCCAAATGACAAGGAATATGCATAACAAAAGAGAGAACTACCCATCCAGAACAAGCAGCAAAGACAACAAGTCATTAAAAGAGGGATGATCCAACACCATCATAATTTGCAGCCCCGGTTCAACCACAAGTGATCCGGAGACACCAGTACTCCACCCTTTCGATGCAACAACCCAATTACCTATCAACCTGAAGGCTTGAACCACATCACTGCCTGTCAGACTCGACACATCCAAGGATCAAAGTTAATCCAGATGCCTTTGTCATTCTCACCTTCTTTTGGTTGCAGGCTGTATCATTGACAATCAGGGGAGTTTGCTCCTGAACTCCTAGGGCTCGCCGTGTAGACACCGTTTTCATAGCAAACAGAGCCTCTCTGCCATCAAGGTCCTTACCAACAATGATCTCCTGGTTAATCGGATAATTGAGTCCGAGAAACAAAGAGTGTGAACCAAGGCTGTTTACCCGCCTCCAACTCAAAAATCCCGAAGGCCCCGACAAGTTGGTATCCTGCTCATAGACGTAACAGCCACTGTCCGGATACTCACATATTTCACGGTGCTTGCATACAGTGGGGTTTTTGCAATATAACTTTTCTAGCTCATGTGTCCGAATGATCATCAGTCTTTTGCCGTCGTCTGATCGAGCGAGGAACCAGTTGTGCTTCCCTATTTTTGGCAAAGGTGGTGTGATTACAAAGGGCGGTAACTTTAGGGACACTGCATCATATCAAAAAGGACAGACATTGTTAATGTAAGATCAGCATTGTTCAGAGTATGAGTAGGATAATGCAAGGAATAGCATTGATATGTACCTTTTGGAACCGGGAGGAAAATACAGGGAAATGTATACTGGGTTCGAAAATATAGAAGTGCCATGCATGTTTATACTCATGTTATCTTACAATCGATTCTTCACAGGAAACTACCATGTCATGCATGTTATGTAATCATGTTCTGTCCTCACAAACAAATTCTTCAAGGAAACTAATAGACAATGCATTGTTATATGATCATGTTCTGTGGGCAAAATTTTTGTGAGCATATTATTCTAGCCATTGATTGCTGAAGGGAGAACATAGGTATGTACACATGGTAAGCATTACAGGATTTCACTACTTCCAAATATAGAGTTCTCCATATGCACATTTACTTCCCTAATGTATGGTTAGATGAAACCAACAGTGTGATGCATGTTTCTACATCATGAAAATGAGGAAACTAACATGGCCATTAATACACACTCATATTTAGTAGTATATAGATTACTATAAAATAAGGAGAATATCAAAATATTCCTAACCTTTTGATTATTCGGGGGTACAAATTGGCTGTAATGACATGGTCACAATCGCATGAATTAACTCATTCCAAATATAGCTGATTTACGGTGTCTCTAATACATTGCCATAGATCTACTCAAATTCTGCTTAAATAGGGATATGTCAATCATCACAAAAAGTTCAAACAGTGTCATGGCATCATCATTAACATCAGACAGAAACAACTTACACGCGCTGTCCCAGCAATACGTGGTGTCATCTGCTTTGTCGATCGCGTAGATGATGCCATTGTGTTCAATAGCATCACATAAGTGTGTATTAGCCTTGACGACAATCCACTACGAGCTGAGCTGTCTCCAGCTAAAGAAGGCACCGACGGAAAGATAGGTGAGTCCCTTGTCGAACAAGGCAATTAGGTTGAAGTCTGCGTAATCCGCATGTCGTGTGGGCACTTGGCAGATTACAATCTTCTGCAAAACAAGGTGCGTCCAACTGACGACGTAATCTAGATGACTTGGACCGCGACGGTAAAACTTTGTATCATCCAACGGAGGAAGGATAATCTCATGGGAGGTTTGGAAGTTCATGAGCACCGACTTTTTCCCGTCTTCTGTGACGGCAGCCATCCAGTGGGAGTTCATGCCGACCCAGTACATACGTGCAACAAGTTTCGAGCGATGGTGATTGGATCGAAGTCGAGGGAAATGATGTACGGCGACCCACTACATACCCGGAAAGAACTTTCGGCTAATGGAGGTCGGATTGAAGTCGAGGGGCATCATGTACGCCTCTGTATCATGGTGAGAAAATCTCGCAAGACCAGATAGTAGCAAGTAGGGTGTCTTGAAAATCTTAGGCCTCACTTCGACAATGGTCGTATGCATGCCCCTCGAGCATGCAGCCAGCCGCAGGGCGCTCAACATATCCATACACGAACAACAGAGGTCGAGGACATCACTAGGGAGATTGCTCCAATAGCGGCTCATATGGATGCTACGCGGTTCGCATTCGGGCATGGTGGATTTTGGAAGGTGGGGTTTTGGGAGGCTTGATTTATGGGGGAGAAGGCTCTTGGTGCTGGAGCGGCTAGCGAGGGAATAGTGGTACTGGGGGAGGCAAGTGAGGCGAGGGTACGCGGGGGCACAGTGAGATGATGAAGAGTGACCTCAGGATCTCCGACGAGACAGAGATGGAGATGGAGTGGTGCTAGGGGAGAGGGAGACGAGGCGAGGCATGCTATACAGCGGTGGTGACAGTGACTGCACAGTGCACAAGGTGAGGGTGACTTTGGTAACCTGGACACGCCGCCTGGACTAGTGTCACCTCGGGCGCAGGGTCTTGTCATTTCATTGTGAGGACCGGATGAATAATAGTATTTTGACCATCAAGTGTACCACAGTTGTACTACTACTACTAGTAGGAGTAGTAGGAACATGAGTAGTACTCCCGTACAGGGACAGATGTAGCGATGTTCAAAAAAAGGGACACATGTAGCGCTAGAAGGATGGGCACGTACAGGGACATGCCCCACTCCTCAGTCTACCCACGTAGCCTTTTCGTTTAGTCTACCTAGCCGTCTGATCAACTGCCTGCAGGCCACTTCTCCCATTTACTTCTCCATTGGGAAGCGATTTTCCTCGGCTTCTTCACTACTCCTTCATCTTCATTTGCATCCAAACCACACTGCATTCACATTGATTTAACCTCTTCACATCCTCCTGGAGTAATTCCGAAGCCCCTATAAATAATCATCTTCTTCAGTTAGACTAGCCATCTAATCCTAATTCTCCAAACCATAGCCCTTCGGTCCAGCGGTTCCAAATGGCGAAAGAGATCGAGATGCAGGTTTTTAGCGTCCAACATGTCCTCATCGAAGGCTCATTAAGCATAGTTTCCACAGTCAGCGACCACCCAAGGATTGTTTAGAAGTGGATCAACAATGTATCCAACTCCCTCCAAAAGGTGGAGATGAAGGTCATCGGTCTCGATGCAGAGTACAAGGAGCGTGCCACTGGGAAGATTCAACGCGCCGCCGCCCTTCAGCTGTGCCTCGAAGATGATGTTTTGGTGTACCACATCATACACATGAAGGAAATATGCCCTGGAGGCAATAATAAAGTTGTTATTTATATTTCCTTATATCATGATGAATGTTTATTATTCATGCTAGAATTGTATTAACCGGAAACTTAGTACATGTGTGAATACATAGACAAACAGAGTGTCACTAGTATGCCTCTACTTGACTAGCTCGTTAATCAAAGATGGTTAAACTTTCCTAACCATACACACGAGTTGTCATTTGATAAACAGGGTCACATCATTAGAGAATGATGTGATTGACATGACCCATCCGTTAGCTTAGCACTATGATCGTTTAATTTATTGCTATTGCTTTCTTCATAACTAATACACGTTCCTATGACTATGAGATTATGCAACTCTCGAATACCGTAGGAACACCTTGTGTGCTATCAAACATCACAATGTAACAGGGTGATTATAAAGATGCTCTACAGGTGTCTCCAATGGTGTTTGTTGAGTTGGCATAGATCGAGATTAGGATTTGTCACTCCGATTGTTGAAGAGGTATCTCTGGGCCCTCTTGGTAATGCACATCACTATAAGCCTTGCAAGAAATGTGACTAATGAGTTAGTTGCGGGATGATGCATTACGGAACGAGTAAAGAGACTTGCCGGTAACGAGATTGAACTATGTATGAGGATACCGATGATCGAATCTCGGGCAAGTAACATATCGATGACAAAGGGAACACCGTATGTTGTTATGCGGTTTGACCGATAAAGATCTTTGTAGAATATGTAGGAGCCAATATGAGCATCTAGGTTCCTCTATTGGTTATTGATCGGAGATGTGTCTCGGTCATGTCTACATGGTTCTCGAACCCGTAGGGTCCGCACGCTTAATGTTCGATGACGATTTGTATTATGAGTTATGTGATTTGATGTACCGAAGGTTGTTTAGAGTCCCGGATGAGATCACAGACATGACGAGGAGTCTCGAAATGGTCGAGATGTAAAGATCGATATATTGGAAGGCTATATTTGGACATCGGAAAGGTTCTGAGTGATTCGGGTATTTTTCGGAGTACCGGAGAGTTACTGGAATTCGCCGGGGGGAGTAGTGGGCTTTAATGGGCCATACGAGAAAGGAAAGAAGGGCCTCAAGGGGTGGCCGCGCGCCCCCCATGGCAAGTCCGAATTGGACTAGGGAGGGGCGGCGGCCCCCTCTCTTTCCTTCTCCCTCTCCTACTCCTTCCCTCTCTCCTCTCTTGGAAAAGGAAGGGGACTCCAACTAGGAATGGGAATCCTAGTTGGACTCCCCCTATAGGTCCGCCCCTCCTAGGCCGGCCTCCTCTTCCTCCCTCCTTTATATACGTGGGCAGGGGGAACCCATAGACACACAAGTTGATTTCTTAGCCGTGTGCGGTGCCCCCCTCCACGGTTTTCCACCTTGGTCATATTGTCGTAGTGCTTAGGCGAAGCCCTGCATCGGTAACTGAGATGAGATGGTTGCTAGTAGTGTTAATTACTCCTTGTAGTTGATGCTAGTTGGTTTAATTGGTGGAAGATCATATGTTCAGATCCTATATGCACATTAATACCCCTCTGATTATGAACAAAAAGAAAATATAAAAAAGAAAATAAACCCTTCTTGCTACCTCTTTTAGCACTGCGTTGGTTTTCCCCGAAGAGGTAGGGATGATGCAGCAAAGTAGCGTAAGTATTTCCCTTAGTTTTTGAGAACCAAGGCATCAATCCAGTGGGAGGCTACGCGCGAGTCCCTCGTACCTGCACAAAACAAATAAATCCTCGCAACCAACGCAAATAGGGGTTGTCAATCCCTATAGGGCCACTTACGAGAGTGAGAACTGATAGATATGATAAGATAATATTTTTGGTATTTTTATGATAAAGATGCAAAGTAAAATAAAAGCAAAGTAAATAACTAATTAGTAGGAGATTGATATGATAAAGATAGACCCCGGGGCCATAGGTTTCACTAATGGCTTCTCTCGAGAGCATAAGTATTCTACGGTGGGTGAACAAATTACTGTTGAGCAATTGACAGAGTTGAGCATAGTTATGAGAATATCTAGGTATGATCTTGTATATAGGCATCACGTCTGAGACAAATAGACTGACTCCTGCCCGCATCTACTACTATTACTCCACTCATCGACTGCTATCGAGCATGCATCTAGAGTATTAGGTTAAAAACAGAGTAATGCCTTAAGCAAGATGACATGATGTAGAGGGATAGACTCATGCAATATGAATAAAACCCCATCTTGTTATCCTCGATGGAAACAATACAATATGTGCCTTGCTGCCCTTACTGTCACCGGGAAAGGACACCGCAAGATTGAACCTAAAGCTAAGCACTTCTCCCATTGCAAGAAAGATCAATCTAGTAGGCCAAACCAAACTCATAATTCGAAGAGACTTGCAAAGATAACCAATCATACATAAAAGAATTCAGAGAAGATTCAAATATTATTCATAGATAGACTTGATCATAAACCCACAATTCATCGGTCTCAACAAACACATAGCAAAAAGAAGATTACATCGAATAGATCTCCACAAGAGAGGGGGAGAACATTGTATTGAGATCCAAAAAGAGAGAAGAAGCCATCTAGCTACTAACTATGGACCCGTAGGTCTGAACTAAACTACTCACACTTCATCGGAGAGGCTATGGTGTTGATGTAGAAGCCCTCCGTGATCGATGCCCCCTCTGGCGGAGTTCCGGAACAGGCCGCAAGATGGGATCTCGTGGATACAGAAAGTTACGGCGGTGGAATTAGGGTTTTGGCTCCTGTTCTGATCGTTTGGGGTACGTGGATAT